>NC_067489.1:17843719-18143719 GCF_947179515.1 Apodemus sylvaticus
AAGAGAATGCACAGGAGAGTATTCTCTTGAAAGAATATGTAAGAATACCACGTTATAAGGAAATACGGTGTTGCAGAATAAAGACAAAAACGTACGTATTAGAAATACTTAAACTTTACCAGAAGAAGTAATGCATCGTAAAAAATTATCTTGTATTTCATAAAAAACACGTTGTAACTCGAAAGGATTTGGTGTTGTGTGTATGTCTAAATGTATAGCCTCAAAAGAGAACCCACAGGAGTATTTTCTCTCGAAAAAATATGTCAAAATACCACGTTTTAAGGAAATACTGTATCGTGCGAAATTACCTTTTTTTTCCTAAACAACATGTTGTAACTCGAAAAGCTTTGGTGTTGATTGTATGTCTAAGAGTGTACCCTCAAAAGAGAATGCACAGGAGAGGTTTTTCTCAAAAAAATATGTCAGAATACCACGTTTTAAGAAAATTCCTCATTGGAGAGCGGCGGCAGCAGCGGCGGCAGCAGCAGTGGCTGTTCCAGCTGAAGGGCCATCAGCAGTGGAACCAAGGTGTCACAGGGACCAGTTAGGCCCTGCGCCCACGACCACTGACCTTCGCTGACCAGCCGGGCAGCAAGCAGCTGCAGTTGTGCGGCGCCTTTCCTGCACGGAAGCCACTTCAGAACTCAGCCTCCCACCAGTCAGGAGAGGTGCATCCATCTTGGTTCCGTACTCCAGGGATCGGATAGACTGAGGTACACAAACATAATCCGAGGCCAACACCGCGGTGGTCTGAGCCCGACGGGTGTTGGCCTGCACCCAGGCCCTGGGCGGGTCGGGGGGCCATCGGGGTGCCAACCAAGCCAGGAGGTTTTTGCCCAGGCCTGCGTGCGTGCCGCCGCCATTTTGCCTGCAGGACTACAGAGAGCTCTGGCGGTCCAACCTGTAACAGGCATAGCCTGAGGCTAACAAAGCGGGGGTCTAGGCCCCAAAAGGCACAGGACTGACCCCAAGAACTGGGAGGCTTGGTGGGCCATCTGTGAGTCAACCCGCCCAGGTGATTGTTAGCACAGCAGACTCTCCCGGCGCTTTCAGGGAGCGCGGGCGCACACGCCCGCCATCCTAGTGACCTGGAGGACCCAATTAACAGTCATAGCCCTAGGGGAACTTTGCTCGGACCTTGGCCTCCCAGGCTTTTGCCTGGACTCAGGGACTGGGCGGCCAGGCTAACCTTGTGTGCGACAGCCCAGTTGGCGGATCGGCTGCCCAGGGGAGTGAGCAGAAGACAGGGGAGGTCACAGCAGCATACACTGTCGGCACTCCCTGGGGGTGCACACGGGCTCCATCTGGTCCACAGACACAATCTGGGGCAAGGCCTCAGGGAAAAGCCCTCAGCTCTACTCTCTCCGCTTCCGGATCCAGATCAGCCTGGGCGGCAGCACCACATCTCCAAGTCCTGCAAGTGGCTAGCTGGGCTTCTGGGCGGCCAGCTGGGAGAAGTCAGTGTGCTCCAGTGAATCCAGCGGGCCCCAGCGGGAGCCTTCGGGTGCCTGCTTTGGGATCTGAACAGCCTGGGCAGCAGCACCCTGTCTACAAGCAGTGCAGGAGGTAAGCTGTGCACCAGAGGCCAATTGGGAAGGGGCATCTTGCACTGGTGAGTCCAGCACTGACAAGACAAACTAACACCAGTGAGAACTAGATGGCAAAAGGCAAACACAGGAATGTCACTAACAGAAATCAAGGCAATATGGCAACATCTGAACCCAATTCTCCTCTACCAACATGTCCTGGATACCCCATCATACCAGTAAAACAAGATTTGGATTTAAAATCACTCGTCATGATGCTGGTACAGGAACACATGAAGGACATACTTAAAGAAATTAAGGAGAAAATGGATCAAAAGTTAGAAGCCCTTGCAAGGGAAACACAAAAATCATTGAAAGAAATCCAGGAGAATACAAAAGCCAACAAGGAGGAAATGCAAAAAAAAAAAAAAAAACACTTAAAGAAATACAGGAGAACTTTGGTCAACAGGCTGAGGTCATGAAAGACGAAACACAAAAATCTCTTAAAGAAATACAGGAGAACTTTGGTCAACAGGCTGAGGTCATGAAAGAGGAAACACAAAAATCTCTTAAAGAATTACAGGAAAACACAAACATGCAAGTGAAGGAGCTAAGCAAAACCATCCAGGATCTAAAATCAGAAGTAGAAACAACTAAGAAAACTCAAAGGGAGACAACTTTGGAGATAGAAAGCCTTGGGAAGAAATCAGGGGACAGAGATGCAAATATCAACAACAGAATACAAGAGATAGAAGAAAGAATCTCAGATGCTGAAGATTTCATAGAAACCATGGACTCAACAGTTAAAGAAAATGCAAAATGCAAAAAGCTTGTAACCCAAAATATTCAGGAAATCCAGGACACAATGAGAAGACCAAACCTAAGGATTATAGGCATAGATGAGAGTGAAGATTTACAACTTAAAGGGCCAGCAAACATCTTCAATAAAATTATGGAAGAAAACTTCCCTAACCTAAAGAGAGAGATGCCCATGAATATACAAGAAGCCTACAGAACTCCAAACAGACTGGACCAGAACAGAAATACTTCCCGTCACAATAATCAAAACACCAAATGTTCTAAACAAAGAAAGAATACTAAAGGCAGTAAGAGAAAAAGGCCAAGTAACATATAAAGGAAGACCTATCAGAATCACAGCAGACTTTTCACCTGAGACTATGAAGGCTAGAAGGTCCTGGGCAGATCTCATGCAGACTCTAAGAGAACACAAATGCCAACCAAAACTACTATATCCAGCAAAACTCTCAATCACCATAGATGGAGAAACTAAGATATTTCATGACAAAACCAAGTTTACCCAGTATCTATCCACAAACCCGGCCCTAAAAAGGATAATAGGAGGACAACACCAATACAAGGAGGGAAACTTCACCCTGGAAAAAGCAAGATAGTAACCTTTCATCAAACCCAAAAGAAGTTAAGCATTCAAATTTAAAAAATAACGTCAAAAATGATAGGAAGTAACTATCACTATTCCTTAATATCTCTTAACATCAATGGACTTAATGCCCCAATAAAAAGACACAGACTAACTGAATGGATACGTAAACAGGACCCTACATTTTGCTGCTTACAGGAAACACACCTCAGGGTCAACGACAAACACTACCTTAGAGTAAAAGGCTGGAAGACAATTTTACAAGCAAATGGTCTCAGGAAACAAGCTGGAGTAGCCATTTTAATATCAGATAAAATTGACTTTCAACCCAAAGTCATCAAAAGAGACCCTGAGGGACACTTCTTGCTGGTCAAAGGAAAAATACAAAAAGAAGAACTGTCAATCCTGAACATCTATGCCCCAAATGCAAGGGCACTCTTTTTCGTAAAAGAAACTTTATTAAAACTAAAAGCACACATTGCACCTAACACAATAATTGTGGGTGACTTCAACACTGCACTTTCCTCAATGGACCGATCAGGAAAACAGAAACTAAACAGGGACACAATGAAACTAATTGAAGCTTTGGACCAATTAGATTTAACAGAGATATATAGAACATTCTATCCTAAAACAAAAGAATATACCTTTTTCTCAGCACCTCATGGTACCTTCTCCAAAATCGACCATATGATTGGTCACAAGACAGACCTCAACAAATATAAGAAGATCAAACTAATCCCATGCCTCCTATCTGATCACTATGGAGTAAAAGTGGTCTTCAATAGCAACAGAAACAACAGAAAACCCACATTCACGTGGAAACTGAACAATACTCTACTCAATGATACCTTGGTCAAGGAAGAAATAAAGAAAGAAATTAAAGACTTTTTAGAACACAATGAAAATGAAAACACAACATACCCAAATCTATGGGACACAATGAAAGCAGTGCTAAGAGGAAAACTCATAGCCCTGAGTGCCTCCAAAAAGAAAATGGAGAGAGCATACATTACCAGCTTAATCACACACCTGAAAGCCCTAGAACAAAAAGAAGCTATTTCGCCGAGGAGGAGTAGAAGGCAGGAAATCATCAAACTCAGGGCCGAAATCAATCAAGTAGAAACAAAGAGAACCATACAAAAAATCAACAATACCAGGAGCTGGTTCTTTGAGAAAATCAACAAGATAGATAAACCCTTAGCCAGACTGACCAAAGGGCACAGAGAAAGTATCCAAATTAACAAACTTAGAAATGAAAAGGGAGATATAACAACGGAAACTGAGGAAATCCAAAAAATCATCAGATCCTACTACAAGAGCCTGTACTCAACACAACTGGAGAATCTGGAGGAAATGGACAATTTCCTTGACAGATACCAAATACCAAAATTAAATCAGGACCAACTAGACCATCTAAACAGTCCCATAATGCCTAAAGAAATAGAAGGAGTCATAGAAAGTCTTCCAACCAAAAAAAGCACAGGACCAGATGGCTTCAGTGCAGAATTCTACCAGACCTTCAAAGAAGAATTAACACCAATACTCTTCAAACTATTCCACAAAATAGAAACAGAAGGAACACTACCCAATTCCTTCTATGAAGCCACAATTACGCTTATACCAAAGCCACACAAAGATCCAACAAAGAAAGAGAACTTCAGACCAATTTCCCTTATGAACATCGATGCATAAATACTCAATAAAATTCTTGCCAACCGAATCCAAGAACACATCAAAACGATCATCCACCATGATCAAGTAGGCTTTATCCCGGGAATGCAGGGTTGGTTCAATATACGGAAATCCATCAATACAATCCACTACATAAACAAACTCAAAGAACAAAACCACATGGTCATTTCATTGGATGCTGAAAAAGCATTTGACAAAATTCAGCATCCCTTCATGCTTAAAGTCTTGGAGAGAACAGGAATTCAAGGCCCATACCTAAACATAGTAAAAGCAATATACAGCAAACCGGTAGCCAGCATCAAACTAAATGGAGAGAAACTTGAAGCAATCCCACTGAAATCAGGGACCAGACAAGGCTGCCCCCTTTCTCCTTATCTTTTCAATATTGTACTTGAGGTACTAGCTCGGGCAATTTGACAACATAAGGAGGTCAAAGGGATACAAATTGGAAAGGAAGAAGTCAAACTATCATTATTTGCAAACGACATGATCGTCTACCTAAGTGACCCAAAGAACTCCACTAGAGAGCTCCTACAGCTGATAAACAACTTCAGTAAAGTGGCAGGTTATAAAATCAACTCAAGCAAATCAGTGGCCTTCCTATACTCAAAGGATAAGCAGGCTGAGAAAGAAATTAGGGAAATGACCCCCTTCACAATAGCCACAAACAGTATAAAGTATCTTGGGGTGACTCTTACCAAACATGTGAAAGATCTTTATGACAAGAACTTCAAGACTCTGAAGAAGGAAATGGAAGAAGACCTCAAAAAATGGGAAAACCTCCCATGCTCATGGATCGGTAGAATCAATATAGTTAAAATGGCCATTTTGCCTAAAGCACTATACAGATTCAATGCAATACCCATCAAAATCCCAACTCAATTCTTCACAGAATTAGAAAGAGCAATTATCAAATTCATCTGGAACAACAAAAAACCCAGGATAGCTAAAACTATTCTCAGCAACAAAAGAAAATCTGGGGGAATCAGTATCCCTGACCTCAAGCAATACTACAGAGCAATAGTGTTAAAAACTGCATGGTATTGGTACAGTGACAGGCAGGAGGATCAATGGAACAGGATTGAAGATCCAGAAATGAACCCACACACCTATGGCCAATTGATCCTCGACAAAGAGGCTGAAAACATCCAATGGAAAAAAGATAGACTTTTCAACAAATGGTGCTGGTTCAACTGGAGGTCAGCATGCAGAAGAATGAGAATTGATCCATCCTTGTCTTCTTGTACTAAGCTCAAATCCAAATGGATCAAGGACCTCCACATAAAGCCAGTCACTCTGAAGCTAATAGAAACGAAACTGGGGAAGACCCTTGAGGACATCGGTACAGGGAGAAAGTTTCTGAACAGAATACCAATAGCGTATGCTCTAAGAGCAAGAATTGACAAATGGGACCTCATAAAATTACAAAGTTTCTGTAAGGCACAGGACACCATCAAGAGGACAAATCGGCAACCAACAAATTGGGAAAAGATCTTCACCAATCCTACATCAGATAGAGGTCTAATATCCAATATATATAAAGAACTCAAGAAGTTAGACTCCAGAAAACCAAACAACCCTATTAAAAAATGGGGTACAGAGTTAAGCAAAGAATTCTCACCTGAAGAACTTCGGATGGCGGAGAAGCATCTTAAAAAATGCTCAACTTCATTAGTTATTAGGGAAATGCAAATCAAAACAACCCTAAGATTTCATCTTACACCAGTCAGAATGGCTAAGATTAAAAATTCAGGAGACAGCAGGTGTTGGAGAGGGTGTGGAGAAAGAAGAACACTCCTCCACTGCTGGTGGGGTTGCAAATTGGTACAACCACTCTGGAAATCAGTCTGGCAGTTCCTCCGAAAACTGGGCACCTCACTTCTAGAAGATCCTGCTATACCACTCCTGGGCATATACCCAGAAGACTCCCTACCATTTAATAAGGATACATGTTCTACTATGTTCATAGCAGCCCTATTTATAATTGCCAGATGCTGGAAAGAACCCAGGTATCCCTCAACAGAAGAGTGGATGCAAAAAATGTGGTATATCTACACAATGGAGTACTATTCAGCCATTAGAAACAATGAATTCATGAAATTCTTAGGCAAATGGATGGAGCTGGAGAATATCATACTAAGTGAGGTAACCCAGACTCAAAAGGTGAATCATGGTATGCACTCACTAATAAGTGGATATTAACCTAGAAAACTGGAATACCCAAAACATAACCCACACATCAAATGAGGTACAAGAAGAAAGGAGGAATGGCCCCTGGTCCTGGAAAGACTCAGTGAAACAGTATTCAGCAAAACCAGAACGGGGAAGTGGGAAGGGGTGGGTGGGAGGACAGGGGAAGAGAAGGGTGCTTGCGGGACTTTCGGGGAGTGGGGGGGGCTAGAAAAGGGGAAATCATTTGAAATGTAAATAAATTATATCGAATAATAAAAAAAGTTATAAACTAAATAAAAAAATCCCTTATTGTGTGAATTTATCTTGTTTTTCCTAAACAACTTGTTGTAACTCGAAAAGCTCTGGTGTTGCGTTTTTGTCTAAGATGCAGCCTCAGAAAAGAATGCACAGAAGAGTTTTCTCTCAAAGAATAAGTAAGAATACTATGTTATAAGGAAATATAGTGTTGCAGAGTAAAGACAGATACGTATGTATTGGAAATACTTAAATTATAAGAGGAGAAATAACGCATCGTGCAAATTTTTCTTGTTTTTCTTAAACAACACGTTGTAACTCGAAAAGATTTGGTGTTGCGTGTATGTCTAAACGTGTAGCCTCAAAATAGCACGCACAGGAGAGTTTTCCCTCGAAAAAATATGTCAGAATACCACATTTTAAGGAAATCCCCATCGTGCAAAATTATCTTGTTTTTCTTAAACAACACGTTGTAACTCAACAAGCTTTGGTGTTGCGTGTATGTCTAAGCGTGTAGCCTCCAAAGAGAACGCACAGGAGAGTTTTCTCTCAAAAGGATATGCAGGAATACCACGTTATAAGGAAATTCAGTGTTGCAGAGCAAAGACAAATATGTACATATTAGAAATACTTAAACTTCACGAGAAGAAATAACGCATCATAAAAAATGGTCTTGTATTTCGTAAACAACACGCTGTAACTCGAAAAGATTTGGTGTTGTGTGTATGTCTAAATGTGTAGCCTCAAAAGGGAACCCACAGGAGAATTTTATCTCGAAAAAATATGTCAGAAAACCATGTTTTAAGGAAATCCTTCATCGTGCAGAATTGTCTTGTCTTTCCTAAACAACACGTTGTAACTCGAATAGCTTTGGTGTTTCGTGTATGTCTAAGCGTGTAGCCTCAAAAGAGAACGCACAGGAGAGTTTTCTCTCGAAAAAAATATGTCAGAATACCACGTTTTAAGGAAATCCTGCATCGTGCGATATTATCTTGTTTTTCCTAAACAACACTTTGTAACGCGTAAAGCTTTGGTGTTGCATTTATGTCTAAGCATGTAGCCTCAAAAGAGAATGCACAGGAGAGTTTTCTCTCGAAAGAATATGTAAGAATACCACGTTATAAGGAAATACAGTGTTGCAGAGTAAAGACAAATACGTACGTATTAGAAATACTTAAACTTTACGAGAAGAAATATCGCATCGTGCTATATTATCTTGTTTTTCCTAAACAACACATTGTAACTCGAAAAGATTTGGTGTTGCGTGTTTGTCTAAGCTTGTAGCCTCAAAAGAGAACGCACAGGGGGGTTTCCTCTCGAAAAAATATGTCAGAATACCACATGTTATGGAAATGCCACATCATGCGTAATTATCATGTTTTTCCTAAACAACATGTTGTAACTCGAAAAGCATTGGTGTTGCGTGTATGTCTAAGCATGTACCCTCAAAAGAGTACGCACAGGAGAGTTTTCTCTCGCAAGAATATGTAAGAATACCACGTTATAAGGAAATACATTGTTGCAGAGTAAAGACAAATACTTACATATTAGAAATACTTAAACTTTAAGAGAAGAAATAACTCATCATAAAATATTATGTTGTATTTCCTAAACAACACGTTGTAACTCGAAATGATTTGGTGTTGTGTGTATGTGTAAGAATTTAGCCTCAAAAGATAATGCACAGGACAGTTTTCTGTCGAAAAAATATGTCAGAATACCACGTTTTAAGGAAATCCCCCATCGTGCGTAATTATCTTTTTTTTCTTAACACATTGTAACTCGAAAAGCTTTGGTGTTGCGTGTATGTCTAAGGGTGTATTCTCAAAAGAGAATGCACAGGAGAGTTTTCTCTTGAAAGAATATGTAAGAATACCACGTTATAAGGAAATACAGTTTTGCAGAGTAAAGACAAATACGTACGTATTAGAAATACTTAAACTTTACCAGAAGAAGTAACGCATCGTAAAAAATTATCTTGTATTTCATAAAAAACACGTTGTACCTCGAAAGGATTTGGTGCTGTGTGTATGTCTAAATGTATAGCCTCAAAAGAGAACCCACAGGAGTATTTTCTCTCGAAAAAAATATGTCAGAATACCACGTTTTAAGGAAATACTGCATCGTGCGAAATTACCTTGTGTTTCCTAAACAACATGTTGTAACTCGAAAAGATTTGGTGTTGATTGTATGTCTAAGAGTGTACCCTCAAAAGAGAACGCACAGGAGAGGTTTTTCTCAAAAAAATATGTCACAATACCACGTTTTAAGAAAATCCCCTATTGTGCGAATTTATCTTGTTTTTCCTAAACAACTTATTGTAACTCAAAAAGCTCTGGTGTTGCGTTTTTTTCTAAGCGTGCAGCCTCAGAAGAGAACGCACAGAAGAGTTTTCTCTCGAAAGAATAAGTAAGAATACCACGTTATAAGGAAATAAAGTGTTGCAGAGTAAAGACAAATACGCACGTATTGGAAATACTTAAATTATAAGAGGAGAAATAACGCATCGTGCAAATTTTTCTTGTTTTTCTTAAACAACACGTTGTAACTCGAAAAGATTTGGTGTTGCGTGTATGTCTAAACGTGTAGCCTCAAAAGAGCACGCACAGGAGAGTTTTCCCTCGAAAAAATATGTCAGAATACCACGTTTTAAGGAAATCCTGCATCATGCGAAATTATCTTTTTTTTTCCTAAACAACAAGTTGTAACATGAAACGCTTTGGTGTACCTTGTATGCCTCTGCATGTAGCCTCAAAAGAGAACGCACAGGAGAGTTTTCTCTCCAAAGAATATGCAAGAATACCCTGTTATAAGGAAATACAGTGTTGCAGAGCAAAGACAAATATGTACGTATTAGAAATACTTAAACTTTACGAGAAGAATTAACGCATCATAAAAAATTATCTTGTCTTTCCTAAAAAACACGTTGTAACTCGAAAAGATTTGGGGTTGTGTGTATGTCTAAATGTGTAGCCTCAAAAGGGAACCAACAGGAGAATTTGATCTTGAAAAAATATGTCAGAAAACCATGTTTTAAGGAAATCCTTCATCGTGAGAAATTATCTTGTCTTTCCTAAACAACACGTTGTAACTCGAATAGCTTTGGTGTTGCGTGTATGTCTAAGCGTGTAGCCTCAAAAGAGAACGCACAGGAGAGTTTTCTCTCGAAAAAAATATGTCAGAATACCACGTTTTAAGGTAATCCTGCATCGTGCGAAATTATCTTGTTTTTCCTAAACAACACTTTGTAACGCGTAAAGCTTTGGTGTTGCGTTTATGTCTAAGCATGTAGCCTCAAAAGAGAACGCACAGGAGAGTTTTCTCTCGAAAGAATATGTAAGAATACCACGTTAAAAGGAAATACAGTGTTGCAGAGTAATGACAAATACGTACATATTAGAAATACTTAAACTTTACGAGAAGAAATATCGCATCTTGCAATATTATCTTGTTTTTCCTAAACAACATGTTGTAACTCGAAAAGATTTGGTGTTGTGTGTATGTCTAAGAATTTAGCCTCAAAAGAGAATGCACAGGACAGTTTTCTGTCGAAAAAATATGTCAGAATACCACGTTTTAAGGAAATCCCCCATCGTGCGAAATTATCTTGTTTTCTTAAACAACACATTGTAACTCGAAAAGCTTTGGTGTTGCGTGTATGTCTAAGCATGTATTCTCAAAAGAGAATGCACAGGAGAGTTTTCTCTTGAAAGAATATGTAAGAATACCACGTTATAAGGAAATACAGTGTTGCAGAGTAAAGACAAATACTTACTTATTAGAAATACTTAAAATTTACGAGAAGAAATAACGCATCATAAATAATTAAATTGTATTTCCTAAACAACACGTTGTAACTCGAAAAGTTTTGGTGTTGCGTGTATGTCTAAATGTTTAGCCTCAAAAGAGAACCCACTGGATTATTTACTCTTGAAAAAATATGTCAGATTACCACGTTTTAAGGAAATCCTGCATCGTGAAAATTATCTTGTTTTTCCTAAACAACACGTTGTAACTTGAAAGGATTTGGTGTTGTGTGTATGTCTAAATGTGTAGCCTCAAAAGAAAACCCACAGGGGTATTTTCTCTTGAAAAAATATGTCAGAAAACCATGTTTTAAGGAAATCCCCCATCGTGCGATATTATCTTGTTTTTCTTAAACAACACGTTGTAACTCAACAAGCTTTGGTGTTGCGTGTATGTCTAAGCGTGTAGCCTCAAAAGAGAACACACAGGAGAGTTTTCTCTCGAAAGAATATGTAAGAATACCACGTTATAAGGAAATACAGTGTTGCAGAGTAAAGACAAATATGTACGTATTAGAAATAATTAAACTTTACGAGAAGAAATATCGCATCGTGCAATATTATCTTGTTTTTCCTAAACAACACGTTGTAACTCGAAAAGATTTGGTGTTGCGTGTATGTCTAAGCTTGTAGCCTCAAAAGAGAACGCACAGGACAGTTTCCTCTCAAAAAAATATGTCAGAATATCACGTGTTTGGAAATGCCGCATCGTGCGTAATTATCTTGTTTTTCCTAAACAACATGTTGTAACTCGAAAAGCATTGGTGTTGCGTGTATGTCTAAGCGTGTACCCTCAAAAGAGTACGCACAGGAGAGTTTTCTCTCTCAAGAATATGTAAGAATACCACGTTATAAGGAAATACAGTGTTGTAGAGTAAAGACAAATACTTACATATTAGAAATACTTAAACTTTAAGAGAAGAAATAACTCATCGTAAAATATTGTCTTGTATTTCCTAAACAACACGTTGTAACTCGAAATGATTTGGTGTTGCGTGTATGTCTAAGAATTTAGCCTCAAAAGAGAATGCACAGGACAGTTTTCTGTCGAAAAAATATGTCAGAATACCACGTTTTAAGGAAATCCCCCATCGTGCGAAATTATCTTGTTTTTCTTAAACAACACATTGTAACTCGAAAATCTTTGGTGTTGCGTGTATGTCTAAACGTGCAGCCTCAAAAGAGCACGCACAGGAGAGTTTTCCCTCGAAAAAGTACGTCAGAATACCACGTTTTAAGGAAATCCTGCATCATGCGAAATTATCTTGTTTTTCCTAAACAACACGTTGTAACACGAAACGCTTTGGTGTAGCTTGTATGTCTCAGCGTGTAGCCTCAAAAGAGAACGCACAGGAGAGTTTTCTCTCCAAAGAATATGCAAGAATACCATGTTATAAGGTAATACAGTGTTGCAGAGCAAAGACAAACATGTACGTATTAGAAATACTTAAACTTTATGAGAAGAAATAACGCATCATAAAAAATTATCATGTATTTCCTAAAAAACACGTTGTAACTCGGAAAGATTTGGGGTTGTGTGTATGTCTAAATGTGTAGCCTCAAAAGGGAACCCACAGGAGAATTTTATCTTGAAAAAAATATGTCAGAAAACCATGATTTAAGGAAATCCTGCATCGTGAGAAATTATCTTGTCTTTCCTAAACAACACGTTGTAACTCGAATAGCTTTGGTGTTGCGTGAATGTCTAAGTGTTTAGCCTCAAAAGAGAACGCACAGGAGAGTTTTCTCTCGAAAAAAATATGTCAGAATACCACGTTTTAAGGAAATACTGCATCGTGCGAAATTATCTTATTTTTCCTAAACAACACTTTGTAACGCGTAAAACTTTGGTGTTGCGTTTATGCCTAAGCATGTAGCCTCAAAAGAGAACGCACAGAAGAGTTTTCTCTCAAAAGAATATTTAAGAATACCACGTTATAAGGAAATACAGTGTTGCAGAGTAAAGACAAATACGTACGTATTAGAAATACTTAAACTTTACTAGAAAAAATATCGCATCGTGCAATATCATCTTGTTTTTCCTAAACAACACGTTGTAATTCGAAACGATTTGGTGTTCCGTGTATGTCTAAGCTTGTAGCCTCAAAAGAGAACGCACAGGAGGGTTTGATCTGGAAAAAAATATGTCAGAATAACATGTTTTAAGGAAATCCCGCATTGTGCGAAATTATCCTGTTTCTCCTAAACAACACGCTGTAATTCGAAAAGCTTTGGTGTTGCATGTATGTCTAAGCATGTAGCCTCATAAGAGAACGCACAGGAGAGTTTTCTCTTGAAAGAATATGTAAGAATACGATGTTATGAGGAAATACAGTGTTGCAGAGTAAAGACAAATACTTATACTTTATGAGAAGAAATAATGCATCGTGCGAAATTATCTAGTTTTTCTTAAACAACACGTCGTAACTCAAAAAGATTTTGTGTTGTGTGTATGTCTAAGCTTGTAGCGTCAAAAGAGAACGCACAGGTGAGTTTTCTCTCAAAAAATATGCCAGAATACCACGTTTTAAGGAAATCCCGCATCCTGAGAAATTGTCTTGTTTTTCTTAAACAACACGTTGTAACTCGAAAAACTTTGATGTTCCGTATATGTCTAAGTGTGTAGCCTCAAAAGAGAACACACAGGAGATTTTTCTCTTGAAAGAATATGTAAAAATACCACGTTATAAGGAAATACAGTGTTGCAGAGTAAAGACAAATAGGTACTTATTGGAAATACTTTAACTTTACTAGCAGAAATAACGCATCATGCAAAATTATCTTGTTTTTCCTAAACAACACGTTGTAACACGAAAAGATTTGGTGTAGTGTTTTTGTCAAAGTGTGCAACCACATAAGAGAACGCACAGGAGAGTTTTCTCTCGAAAGAATATGTAAGAATACCACGTTATAAGGAAATACAGTGTTGCAGGTTAAAGACAAATACATACATATTAGAAATACTTAAACTTTACAAGAAGAAATAACGCATCATGCAAAATTGTCTTGTTTTTCCTAAACAACACGATGTAACTCGAAAAGATTTGGTGTTGTGTGTTTGTGTAAATGGGTAGCCTCAAAAAAGAACCCACAGGAGAATTTTCTCTCAAAAAAAATATGTCAGAATACCACGTTTGAAGGAAATCCTTCATCGTGCGAAATTATCTTGTTTTGCCTAAACAACATGTTGGACTCGATAAGCTTTGGTGGTGCGTGTATGTCTAAGCATATAGCCTCAAAAGAAAACACATAGGAGAGTTTCCTCTCAAAAAATATGTCAGAATACCATGTTTTAAGAAAATCCCGTATCGTGCAAAATTATCTTGTTTTTCCTAAACAACTTGTTGTAACACGAAAAGCTTTGGTGTTTCATTTATTTCTAAGCGTGCAGCCTCAAAAGAGAATGCACAGGAAAGTTTTCTCTCGAAAGAATATGTTAGAATACCACGTTATAAAGAAATAAAGTGTTGCAGAGTAAAGACAAAAATGTACGTATTGGAAATACTTAAACTTTACGAGAAGAAATAACGCATCATGAAAAACTATCTTGTTTTTCCTAAACAACACGTTGTAACTCGAAAAGAATTGGTGTTGCGTGTATGTCTAAACGTGTAGCCTCAAAAGAGAACCCACAGGAGAATTTACTCTCGAAAATATATGCCATAATACCACGTTTTAAGGAAATCACACATCGTGCGAAATTATCTTGTTTTTCCTAAACAACACATTTTAACTCGAAAAGCTTTGTGTTGAGCGTATGTCTAAGCGTGTAGCCGCAAAAGAGAATGCACAGGAGAGTTTTCTCGAAAAAATATGTAAGAATACCACGTTATAAGGAAATACAGTGTTGCAGAATAAAGACAAATATGTACGTATTAGAAATTCTTAAAATTTGCGAGACGAAATAACACATCGTGCAAAATTATCGTGTATTTCCTAAACAACACTTTGTAACTCGAAAAGATTTTGTGTTGCATGTATGGTAATGCATGTAGTCCCAAAAGAGAACGCACAAAACAATTTTCTCTGGAAAAAATATTTCAGAATACCATGTTTTAAGGAAATCCAGCATCGTGCGAAATTATCTTGTTTTTCCTAAACAACACATTGTAACTCGAAAAGCTTTGGTGTTGCGTGTATGTATATGCTTGTAGCCTCAAAAGAGAAGGCACAGGAGTGTTTTCTCTCGAAAAAATATGTCACAATACCATGTTTTAAGGAAATCCTGCATCATGGGAAATTATCTTGTTTTTCCTAAACAACATGTTTTAAACGAAAAGCTTTGGTGTTGCCTGTATGTCTAAGCTTGTAGCCTCAAAAGAGAACACACAGGAGAGATTTCTCTCGCAAGAATATGTAAGAATACCACGTTACAAGGAAATACAGTTTTGCAGAGTAAAGACAAATAAGTACGTATTGGAAATACTTAAACTATATGAGAAGAAATAACGCATCTTGCAAAATTATCTTGTTTTTCCTAAACAACACGTTGTAACTCGAAAAGATATGGTGTTGCATGTATGACTAAGCGTGCAGCCTCAAAAGAGTACGAACAGGAGAGTTTTCTCTCGAAGGAATATGTCAGAATACCACGTTTTAAGGAAATCCCGCATAGTGTGAAATTATCTTGTTTTTCCTAAACAACATGTTTTAATTCAAAAGCTTTGGTGTTGCGTGTATGTCTAATTGTGTAGCCTCAAAAGAGAATGCACAGGAGAGTTTTCTCTCGAAAGAATATGTAAGAATACCACGTTATAAGGAAATACATTGTTGCAGAGTAAGGACAAATAAGTACGTATTAGAAATACTTAAACTTTACATGAAGAAATAACGCATCATACAAAATTATCTTGTATTTCCTAAACAATACGTTGTAACTCGAAAAGATTTGGTGTTGTGTGTATGTCTAAGGGCATAGCCTGGTATTCTGACATATTTTTTCAAGAGAAAACTCTCCTGTGCATGCTCTTTTGAGTTTACAGGCTTAGACATACATGCAACACCAAAGTTTTTTGAGTTACAACATGTTGTTTAGGAAAAACAAGATAATTTCGCATGATGCAAGATTTCCTTATAACATGGTATTCTGACATATTTTTTCGAGAGAAAACACTCCTGTGCATTCTCTTTTGAGGCTACCAGCTTAGAAATACATGTAACACCAAATCTTTTCGAGTTACGATGTGTTGTTTACGAAAAACAAGATAATTTTGCATGATGCGTAATTTCTTCTCGTAAAGTTTAAGTATTTCCAATACGTACGTATTTGTCTTTACTCTGCAATATTGTATTTCCTTATAACGTGGTATTCTTACATATTCTTTCGAGAGAAAATTCTCCTGTGCATTTTCTTTTGAGGGTGCGCGCTTAGACATACACGCAACACCAAAGATTTTCGAGTTACAACGTGTTGTTAAGGAAAAACAAGATAATTTCGCAAGATGCGGGATTTCCTTAAAACTTGGTATTCTGACATATTTTTTCGAGGGAAAACTCTCCTGTGCGTTTTCTTTTGTGGCTACAAGCTTAAACATACACGCAACTCCCAATCTTTTCGAATTTCAACTTGTTGTTTTGGAAATAGAAGATAATTTTGTACGGAGCGTTATTGCTTCTCGTAAACTTTAACTATTTCTAATATGTACGTATTTGTCTTTACTCTGCAACACTGTATTTCCTTGTAACATGGTATTCTGACATATTATTTCAAGAGAATACTCTCCTGTGCATTCTCTTCTGAGGCTACACACTTAGGCATACACACAGCACCAAAGCTTTTCGAGTTAAAACGTGTTGTTTATGAAAAAAAAAGATAATATCGCACAATGCTGGATTTCCTTAAAACGTGGTATTCTGACATATTTTTTCGAGAGAAAACTCTCCTGTGTGTTCTCTTTTGAGGCTACACTCTTAGACATACACGCAACACCAAAGCATTGCGAGTAACAACGTTTTGTTTAGTGAAAACAAGATAATTTCGCATGATGCGTTATTTCTTCTCGTAAAGTTTAAGTATTTCTAATACATACGTATTTGTCCTTACTTTGCAACACTGTATTTCCTTATAACGTGGTATTTTTACATATTCTTTCGAGAGAAAGCTCTCCTGTGCGTTCTCTTTTGAGGCTACACACTTAGACATAACGCAACACCAAAGCTTTTCGAGTTAAAACATGTTGTTTAGGGAAAACAAGATAATTTCTCACAATGCGGGATTTCCTTAAAACGTGGTATTGTGACATACTTTTTCGAGAGAAAACTCTCCTGTGCATTCTTTTTTGAGGCTGCACACTTAGTCATACATGCAACACAATATCTTTTCGAGTTACAACGTGTTGCTTAGGAAAAACAAGATAATTTTGCATGACGGGTTATTTCTTCTAGTAAAGTTTAAGTATTTCTAATATGTACGTATTTGTCTTTACGCTGCAACACTGTATTTCCTTATAACGTGGTATTCTTACATATTCTTTTGAGAGAAATCTCTCCTGTGCGTTCTCTTTTGAGGCTACAAGCTTAGACATACACGCAACACCAAATCTTTTCAAGTTACAACCTGTTGCTTAGGAAATACAAGATAATTTTGAACGATGCGTTATTTCTTCTCGTAAAGTTTAAATATTTCTAATATGTACCTAATTGTCTTTACTCTGCAACACTGTATTTCCTTGTAATGTGGTATTCTTACATATTCTTTTGAGTGAAAACTCTCCTGTGCATTCTCTTTTGAGGCTACACGCTTAGACATACACGCAACACCAAAGCTTATCGAGTCCAACGTATTGTTTAGGCAATACAAGATAATTTCGCACGGTGAAGGATTTCCTTCAAACATGGTATTCTGACATATTTTTTCGAGAGAAAATTCTCCTGTGGGTTCTCTTTTGAGGCTACCCATTTACACAAACACACAACACCAAATCTTTTCGAATTACATCGTGTTGTTTAGGAAAAACAAGATAATTTTGCATGATGCGTTATTTCTTCTTGTAAAGTTTAAGTATTTCTAATACGTCCATATTTGTTTTTACTCTGCAGCACTGTATTTCCTTATAACTTGGTATTCTTACATATTCTTTCGAGAGAAAACTCTCCTTTGCATTCCCTTTTGTGGCTACACGCTTAGACATACACGCAACACCAAAGCTTTTCGAGTTACAACGTGTTGTTTAGGAAAAACAAGATAATTTCGCACGAAGCGGGATATCCTTAAAACGTGGTATTCTGACATATTTTTTTGAGAGAATATTCTCCTGTGGGTTCTCTTTTGAGGCTACACATTTAGACATACACGCAACACCAAATCTTTTCGAGTTACAACCTCTTGTTAAGAAGAAACAAGATAATTTTGAACGATGCAATATTTCTTCTCGTAAATTTTAGTATTTATAATACGTACGTAATTGTCTTTACTCTGCAACACTGTATTTCCTTATAACGTGGTATTCTTACATATTCTTTCGAGAGAAAACTCTCCTGTGCGTTCTCTTTTGAAGCTACACTCATAGACATACACGCAACACCCAAGCTTTCCTGTTACAATGTATTGTTTAGGAAAAACAAGATAATTTTCCATGATGCGTTATTTCCTCTCGTAAAGTTTAAGTATTTCCAATACGTACTTATTTGTCTTTACTCTGCAACACTTTATTTCTTTATAATGTGGTATTCTTACTTATTCTTTCAAGAGAAAACTTTCCTGTGAGTTCTCTTTTGAGGCTGCACGCTTAGGAAAAAACGCAACACGAAAGCTTTTCGAGTTACAACAAGTTGTTTAGGAAAAACAAGATAATTTCGCACGATGTGGGATTTTCTTAAACATGGTATTCTGACATATTTTTTCGAGAGAAAACTCTCCTGTGTGTTCTCTTTTGAGACTACATGCTTAGACATACACGCACCACAAATCTTTTCGAGTCCAACGTGTTGTTTAGGAAAAACAAGATAATTTCGAACGATGAAGTATTTCCTTCAAACGTGGTATTCTGACATATTTTTTCGAGAGAAAATTCTCCTGTGGGTTCTCTTTTGACGCTACCCATTTACACATACACACAGCACCCTATCTTTTCGAGTCACAACGTGTTGTTTAGGAAATACAAGATAATTTTTTACGATGCGTTATTTCTTCTTGTAAAATTTAAGTATTTCTAATACGTACATATTTGTCTTTAATCTGCAACAATGTATTTCCTTATAACGTGGTATTCTTACGTATTCTTTCAAGAGAAAACTCTCTGCTGCGTTCCCTTTTGATGCTACATGCTTAGACATACACACAAAACCAAGGCTTTTCGACTTACAACATGTTGTTTAAGAAAAACAAGATAATTTCGCACGAAGCGGGATATCCTTAAAACGTGGTATTCTGACATATTTTTTCAAGTGAAAACTCTCCTGTGCGTTCTCTTTTGAGGCTACACGCTTAGACATACACGCCACTTCAATTCTTTTCAAGTTACAACCTGTTGTTTAGGAAATACAAGATAATTTTGTACCATGCGTTATTTCTTCTCGTAAAGTTTAAGTGTTTCTAATATGTACGTACTTGTCTTAACTCTGCAAAACTGTATTTCTTTGTAACATGGTATTCTTACATATTTTTGCGACAGAAAACTCTCCTGCGCATTCTCTTTTGAGGCTACAAGCTTATACATACACGCAACACCAAATATTTCGAGTTACAGCGTGTTGTTTAGGAAAAACAAGATAATTTTGCACGATGCGTTATTTCTTCTTATAAGTTTAAGTATTTCTAATACATACGTATTTGTCTTTACTCTGCAACACTATATTTCCTTATAACGTGGTATTCTTACATATTCTTTCGAGAGAAAACTCTCCTGTGCGTTCTCTTTTGAGGCTGCACCTTAGATAAAAACTTAACACCAAAGGTTTTCGAGTTACAACAAATTGTTTAGGAAAAACAAGATAATTTCGCATGATGCGGGATTTTCTTAAAACGTGGTATTCTGACATTTTTTTGAGAGGAAACTCTCCTGTGCGTTCTATTTTGAGGCTACACGCATAGACATACCCGCAACACCAAAGCTTTTCGAGTTACAACGTGTTGTTTAAGAAAAACAAGATGATTTCCCATGATGCAGGATTTCCTTAAAACGTAGGATTCTGACATATTTTTTCAAGAGAAATTCTCCTGTGGGTTCTCTTTTGAGGCTACACGTTTAGACATATACACAACACCAAATCTTTTCGAGTTACACCGTGTTGTTTAGGAAATACTAGATAATTTTATACGATGCGTTATTTCTTCTTGTAAAGTTTAAGTATTTCTAATATGTACGTATTTGTCTTTACTCTGTAAAACTGCATTTCCTTGTAACGTGGTATTCTTAAATATTCTTGCGAGAGAAAACTCTCCTGTGCATTCACTTTTGAGGCTACACACTTAGACACACACAAAACACCAAAGCCTTTCGAGTTGAAACATGTTGTTTGGAAAAACAAGATAATTACGCACGATGCAGGATTTCTTTAAAACGTGGTATTCTGACATATTTTTTCAAGAGAAAATACTCCTCTGGGTTCTCTTTTGAGGCTACATGTTTAGAAATACATGCAACACTAAACCTTTTCTAGTTACAACGTGTTGTTTAGGAAAAACAAGATAATTTTGCATGATGTGTTATTCTCGTAAAGTTTAAGTGTTTCTAATATGTACCTATTTGTCTTTTCTCTGTAAAACTGTATTTCCTTGTAACGTGGTATTCTTACATATTCATGCGAGAGAAAACTCTCCTGGGCATTCTCTTTTAGGGCTACACGCTTAGACATACATGCAACACCAAAGCTTTTCGAGTTACAACATGTTGTTTAGGAAAAACTAGATAATTTCGCACGATGCGGGATTTCTTTAAAACGTGGTATTCTGACATATTTTTTCGAGAGAAAACTCTCCTGTGCATTCTTTTTTTAGGCTACACGCTTAGACATACACGCAACACCACAGCTTTTCAAGTTACAACGTGTTGTTTAGGAAAAACAAGATAATTTTGCATGATGCGTTATTTCTTCTTGTAAAGTTTAAGTATTTCTAATACGTACGTATTTGTCTTTACTCTGCAACACTTTATTTCCTTATAACGTGGTATTCTTACATATTCTTTCGAGAGAAAACTCTCCTGTGTGTTCTCTTTTGAGGCTGCACCTTAGATAAAAACGCAACACCAAAGCTTTTCGAGTTACAACAAGTTGTTTAGGAAAAACAAGATAATTTCTCACGATACGGGATTTTCTTAAAACGTGGTATTCTGACAAATTTTTTCGAGAGAAAACTCTCCTGTGGGTTCCCTTTTGAGGCTACACGCATAGACATCCACGCAACACCAAAGCTTTTCATAGTTACAACGTGTTGTTTTGGAATAACAAGATAATTTCGCACGATGCAGGATTTCCTTCAAACGTGGTATTCTGACATATTTTTCGAGAGAAAATTCTCCTGTGGGTTATCTTTTGAGGCTACCCATTTACACATACACACAACACCAAATCATTTCGAGTTACAATGTGTTGTTTAGGAAATACAAGATAATTTTTTACGATGCGTTATTTCTTCTTGTAAAGTTTAAGTATTTCTAATAAGTATGTATTTGTCTTTACAACACTGTATTTCCTTATAACGTGGTATTCTTATGTATTCTTTCAAGAGAAATCTCTCCTGTGCGTTCTCTTTTGAGGCTACAAGCTTAGACATACACGCAACACCAAAGCTTTTCGAGTTACAACGTGTTGTTTAGGAAAAACAAGATAATTTCGCACGATGCGGGATTTCCTTAAAACGTGGTATTCTGACATATTTTTTCTAGAGAGAATTCTCCTGTGTGTTCTCTTTTGAGGAGCCACATTTAGACATACATGCAACAACAAATCTTTTCGAGTTACAATGTCTTGTTTAGGAAATACAAGATAATTTTGTACGATGCGTTATTCTCGTAATGTTTAATTATTTCTAATATGTACGTATTTGTCTTTACTCTGCAAATCTGTATTTCCTTGTAAAGTGGTATTCTTACATATTCTTGCGAGAGAAAACTTTCCTGTGCATTCTCCTTAGAGGCTACACACGTAGACATACACGCATCACCAAAGCTTTTCGAGTTAAAACATGTTGTTTACGAAAAACAAAATAATTTCACACAATGCAGGATTTACTTAAATCGTGGTATTCTGACATATTTTTTTGGAGAGAAAACTCTCCTGTGTGTTCTTATTTGGGGCTACACACTTAGACATACGCGCAACACCAAATCTTTTCGAATTACAACGTGTTGTTTAGGAAAAACAAGATAATTTGACAATGCGTTATTTCTTCTTGTAAATTTTAAGCTTTTCTAATAAGTCCGTATTTGTCTTCACTCTGCAACACTGTATTTCCTTATAATGTGGTATTCTTACATATTCTTTCAAGGGAAAACTCTCCTGTGCGTTCTCTTTTGAGGCTACACGCTTAGGCATACACGCAAAACCAAAGCTTTTCGAGTTAAAACATGTTGTTTACGAAAAACAAAATAATTACGCACAATGCAGGATTTACTTAAATCGTGGTATTCTGACATATTTTTTTGGAGAGAAAACTCTCCTGTGTGTTCTTATTTGGGGCTACACACTTAGACATACGCGCAACACCAAATCTTTTCGAATTACAACGTGTTGTTTAGGAAAAACAAGATAATTTTGACAATGCGTTATTTCTTCTTGTAAATGTTAAGCTTTTCTAATAAGTCCGTATTTGTCTTCACTCTGCAACACTGTATTTCCTTATAATGTGGTATTCTTACATATTCTTTCAAGGGAAAACTCTCCTGTGCGTTCTCTTTTGAGGCTACACGCTTAGGCATACACGCAAAACCAAAGCTTTTCGAGTTACTACGTGTTCTTTAAGGAAAACAAGATAATTTCCCGCGATGTGGGATTTCCTTAAAACGTGGTATTCTGACATAGTTTTTCGAGAGAAAACTCTCCTTTGCATTCTCTTTTGAGGCTACAAGCTTAGACATACAAGTAACACAAAATCTTTTCGAGTTACAAAGTGTTGTTAGGAAAAACAAGATAATTTCACATGATGAAGGATTTCCTTAAAACGTGGTATTCTGACATATTTTTCGAGAGAAATAACTCCTGTGGGTTCTCTTTTGAGGCTGCACATTTAGACATACACACACCAAATCTTTTCAATTTACAACGTGTTGCTTAGGAAATACTAGATAATTTTGTACGATGCATTATTTCTTCTCGTAAAGTTTAAGTGTTTCTAATATATACGTATTTGTCTTTACTCTGTAAAACTTTATTTCCTTGTAACGTGGTATTCTTATATATTCTTGCGAGAGAAAACTTTCTTGTGCATTCTCTTTTGAGGCTACACACTTAGACATACACGCAACACCAAAGATTTTCGAGTTACAACATGTTGTTTAGGAAATACAATATAATTTTGTATGATGCGTTATTTCTTCTTGTAAAGTTTAAGCATTTCTAATACGTACGTATTTGTCTTTACTCTGCAACACTGTATTTCCTTATAACGTGGCATTCTTACATATTCTTTCGAGAGAAAACTCTCCTGTGCATTCTCTTTTGAGGCTACACGCTTAGACATACACGCAACACCAAAGCTTTTCGAGTTACAACGTGTTGTTTAGGAAAAAAAGATTATTTCGCGCAATGCGGGATTTCCTTAAAACGTGGTATTCTGACATATTTTTTTTCGAGAGAAAACTCTCATGTGTGTTCTCTTTTGAGGCTGCACGCTTAGACAAAAACGCAACACCAAAGCTTTTCGAGTTACAACAAGTTGTTTAGGAAAAACAAGATAATTTCGCACGATACAGGATTTTCTTAAAACGTGGTATTCTGACATATTTTTTGGATAGAGAGCTCTACTGTGCGTTCTCTTTTGAGGCTACACACACTTAGACATACACACCAAAGCTTTTTGAGTTACAATGTGTTGTTTAGGAAAAACAAGATAATTTCGCATGATGCAGGATTTCTTTAAAACGTGGTATTCTGACATATTTTTTTTTGAGAAAAAATTCTCCTTTGGGTTCTCTTTCGAGGCTACACATTTACACATACACACAACACCAAATCTTTTCAAGTTAAAACGTGTTGTTTAGGAAATACAAGATAATTTTTACGATGCATTATTTCTTCTCGTAAAGTTTAAGTCTTTCTAATATGTACGTATTTGTCTTTACTCTGCAACACTGTATTTCCTTATAACGTTGTATTCTTACATATTCTTTGGAGAGAAAACTCTCCTGTCCATTCTCCTTTGAGGCCACATGCTTAGACATAGACGGAACACCAAAAATTTTCGAGTTACCACGTGTTGTTTAAGAAAAACAAGATAATTTCACACAATGGGGATTTCCTTAAAACGTGGTATTCTGACATATATTTCGAGTGAAAACTCTCCTGTGCGTTCTCCTTTGAGGCTACACACTTAGACATACATGCAACTCCAAATCTTTTTGAGTTACAACGTGTTGTTTAGGAAGTACAAGATAATTTTTTATGATGCGTTATTTCTTCTCATAAAGTTTAAGAATTTCCAATATGTACGTATTTGTCTTTACTCTGCACACTTTATTTCCTTATAATGTGGTATTCTTATATATTCTATCGAGAGAAAAGTCTCCTGTGCATTCTCCTTTGAGGCTGCATGCTTAGACAAAAACGCAACACCAAAGCTTTTCTTGTTACAATGTGTTGTTTAGGAAAAACAAGATAATATTGCACGATAAGGGATTTTCTTAAAACGTGGTATTCTTACATATTTCTTCGAGAGTAAACTCTCCTATGCATTCTCTTTTGAGTCTCCATGCTTAGACATACATGCAACACCAAACCTTTTCGAGTTACAACGTGTTGTTTAGGAAAAAAAAGATAATTTCTCACGATGCAGGATTTCTTTAAAACATGGTATTCTGACATATTTTTTGGGAAAAAATTCTTCTGTGCGTTCCCTCTTGAGGCTACAAGCTTAGACATACACACAACACCAAGTCTTTTCGAGTTACAATGTGTTGTTTAGGAAATACAAGATATTTTTTTACGATGCATTATTTCTTCTCATAAAGTTTAAGTATTTGTAATACGTACGTATTTGTCTTTACTCTGCAACACTGTATTTTCTTATAACGTGGTATTCTTAAATATTCTTTCGAGAGAAAACTCTCCTGTGCTTTCTTTTTGAGGCTACAAGCTTAACCATACAACCAACACCAAATATTTTCGAACTACAAATTGTTGTTTAGGAAAAACAAGATAATATCGCACTATGCATGATTTCCTTAAAACTTGGTATTCAGACATATTTTCTAGAGAGCAAACTCTCCTGTGCATTCTCTTTTGAGGCTACACACTTAGACATACACGCAACTCCAAAGCTTTTCGAGTTACAACATGTTGTTTAGGAAAAACAAGATAATTTCGCACGATGCGGGATTTTCTTAAAAATGTGGTATTCTGACATATTTTTTTGAGAGAAAATTCTCCTGTGCATTCCTTTTTGAGGCTACAAGCTTAGACATACACGTAACACAAAATCATTTCGAGTTACACCGTGTTGTTTGGGAAAAAACAGATAATTTTGCACAATGCGTTATTTCTTCTTGTAAAGTTTAAGTATTTCCCATATGTACGTATTTGTCTTTACTCTGCCACACTGTATTTTCTTATCACGTCTTATACTTACATATTCTTTCAAGAGAAATATCTCCTGTGCGTTCTCTTTTGAGGTTGCATGCTTAGACAAAAATGCAACACCAAAGCTTTTCGAGTTACAAGAAGTTGGTTAGGAAAAAAAAGATAATTTCGCACGATGCAGGATTTCCTTAAAACATTGTATTATGACATATTTTTTCGAGTGAAAACTCTCCTGTGCGTTCTCTTTTGAGGCTACACGCTGAGACATAAAAGTAACACCAAAGCTTTTCGAATTACAACGTGTTGTTTAGGAATAACAAGATAATTTCGCACGATGCAGGATTTCCTTAAAATGTGGTATTCAGACATATTTTTTCGAGAGAAAATTCTCCTGTGGGTTCTCTTTTGAGGCTACACGTTTAAATACACGCAACACCAAATCTTTTCGAGTTACAACGTGTTGTTTAGGAAATACAAGATAATTTTGTACGTTGCGTTATTTCTTCTCATAAAGTTTAAGTATTTCTAATAAGTACATATTTGTCTTTATTCTGCAACACTGTATTTCCTTATAACCTGGTATTCTTACATTTTCTTTCGAGACAATATTCTCCGGTGCATTCTCTTTTGAGGCTACACGCTTAGACATACAGGCAACACAAAGCTTTTTGAGTTATAACATGTTGTTTAGGAAAAACAAGATAATTTTGCAGGATGTGTTATTTCTTCTCATAAATTTTAAGTATTTCCAATATGTACGTATTTGTCTTTACTCTGCAACACTGTATTTCCTTAAAACGTTGTATTCTGACATATTTTTTCGTGAGAAAACTCTCCTGTGCGTTCTCTTTTGAGGCTACACGCTGAGAAATACAAGCAACACCAAAGCTTTTCGAGTTACAACGTGTTGTTTAGGAATAACAAGATAATTTCGCACGATGCAGGATTTCCTTAAAACGTGGTATTCAGACATATTTTTTCGAGAGAAAATTCTCCTGTGGGTTCTCTTTTGAGGCTACACGTTTAGACATACACGCAACACCAAATCTTTTTGAGTTACAATGTGTTGTTTAGGAAATACCAGATAATTTTGTATGATGCGTTATTTCTTCTCATAAAGTTTAAGTATTTCTAATAAGTACATATTTCTCTTTACTCTGCAACACTGTATTTCCTTATAACATGGTATTCGTACATTTTCTTCGAGAAAATACTCTCCGGTACATTCTCTTTTGAGGCTACACGCTTAGACATACACGCAACACCAAAGTTTTTTGAGTTACAATGTGATGTTTAGGAAAAACAAGAGAATTTCGCACGATGCGGGATTTCCTTAAAACGTGGTATTCTGACATATTTTTTCAAGAGAAAATTCTCCTGTGTGTTCTCTTTTGATGCTGCACGCTTAGACAAAAACGCAACACCAAAGCTTTTCGAGTTACAAAAAGTTGTTTAGGAAAAACAAGATAATTTTGCACGATACGGGATTTTCTTAAAACGTGGTATTCTGACATATTTTTTTCGATAGAAAACTCTCCTGTGCATTCTCTTTTGAGGCTACAGGCTTAGACGTACACGCAACACCAAAGCCTTTCGAGTTACAACGTGTTTTTTAGGAAAAACAAGATAATTTCGCATGATGTAGGATTTCTTTAAAACGTGGTATTCTGACATATTTTTTTGAGAACAAATTCTCCTGTGGGTTCTCTTTTGAGGCTACACTTTTACACATACACACAACACCAAACCTTTTCTAGTTACAACATGTTGTTTAGGAAATACAAGAAAATTTTTACGATGCATTATTTCTTCTCGTAATGTTTAAGTATTTCAAATACATGCATATTTGTCTTTATTCTGCAACACTGTATTTCCTTATAACGTGGTATTCTTACATATTCTTTCGAGAGAAATCTCTCCTGTGCATTCTCCTGTGAGGCTACTAGCTTAGACATACAAGGAACACCAAAACTTTTCGAGTTACAACGTGTTGTTTAATAAAAACAAGATAATTTCGCACGATGCAGGATTTCCTTAAAACGTGATATTCTGACATATTTTTTTTGAGTGAAAACTCTCCTGTGCATTCTCTTTTGAGGCTACACGCTTAGACATACAAGCAACAACAAATCTTTTCGAGTTACAACGTGTTGTTTAGGAAGTACAAGATAATTTTGTACGATGCGTTATTTCTTCTTTTAAAGTTTAAGAATTTCCAATACTTACGAATTTGTCTTTACTCTGCAACACTTTATTTCTTTATAACATGGTATTCTTACATATTCTTTCGAGACAAAACTCTCCTGTGCATTCTCTTTTGAGGCTGCATGCTTAGACAAAAACGCAACACCAAACCTTTTCGAGTTACAATGTGTTGTTTAGGAAAATCAAGATAATATTGCACGATACGGGATTTTCTTAAAACGTGGTATTCTGACATATTTTTTCAAAAGTAAACTCTCCTGTGCATTCTCTTTTGAGGCTACACGCTTAGACATGCACGCAACACCAAAGCTTTTCGAGTTACAACGTGTTGTTTAGGAAAAACAAGATAATTTCGCACGATGCGGGATTTCCTTAAAATGTGGTATTGTGACATATTTTTTCGAGAGAAAATTCTACTGTGGGTTCCCTTTTGAGGCTACCCATTTACATATACACACAACACCAAATCTTTTCAAATTACAACGTGTTGTTTAGGAAATACTAGATAATTTTATATGATGCGTTATTTATTCTCGTAAACTTTAAGTATTTCTAATACGTACATATTTGTCTTTATTCTGCAGCACTGTATTTCCTTATAACGTGGTATTCTTACATATTCTTTTGAGAGAAAACTCGCCTGTGCGTTCTCTTTTGAGGCTGCACCATTAGACATACACACAACACCAAAGCTTTTCGAGTTACAATGTGTTGTTTAGGAAAAATAAGATAATTTCGCACGATGCAGGATTTCCTTAAAACGTGGAATTCTGACATATTTTTCGAGGGAAAACACTCCTGTGCGTTCTCTTTTATGGCTACAAGCTTAGACATACACACAACAGCAAATCTTTTCCAATTTCAACTTGTTGTTTAGGAAATACAAGATAATTTTGTATGGAGCGTTACTTTTTCTCATAAAGTTTAAGTATTTCTAATACGTACGTATTTGTCTTTACTCTGCAACACTCTATTTCCTTTTCACGTGGTATTCTTACATATTCTTTCAAGAGAAAACTGTCCTGTGCCTTCTCTTTTGAGGCTACACACTTAGACATACACGCAACACCAAATCATTTCGAGTTACAACGTGTTGTTTAGGAAATGCAAGATAATTTTGTATGATGCGTTATTTCTTCTTGTAAAGCTTAAGTATTTCTAATACGTACATATTTGTCTTTACTCTGCAACACTCTCTTTCCTTGTAACGTGGTACTCGTACATATTCTTTCAAGGGAAAACTGTCCTGTGCCTTCTCTTTTGAGGCTACACACTTAGACATACATGCAACACCAAATATTTTCGAGTTACAACGTGTTGTTTAGGAAATAAAAGATAATTTTGTACGATGCGTTATTTCTTCGAGTAAAGTTTAAGTATTTCTAATATGTACGTACTTGTCTTTAATCTGCAGCACTGTATTTCCTTATAACGTGGTATTGTTACATATTCTTTCGAGACAAAACTCTCCTGTGCGTTCTCTTTTGAGGCTACACGCTTAGCTATACATGCAACACCAAAGCTTTTTGAGTTACAACGTGTTATTTAGGAAACACAATATAATTTCGCACGATGTGGTATTTCCTTAAAACGTGGTATTCTGACATATTTTTTCGAGAGAAAACTCTCCTGTGCATTCCCTTTTGAGGCTACACGCTTAGACATATACGCCACACCAAATCTTTTCGAGTTACAACGTGTTGTTTAGGAAATACAAGATAATTTTGAACGATGCATTATTTCTTCTCGTAAAGTTTAAGTATTTCTAATATGTACGTATTTGTCTTTACTCTGCAAAAATGTATTTCCTTGTATAATGGTATTCTTACATATCTTGTGAGAGAAAACTCTCCTGTGCATTATCTCTTGAGGCTACACTATTAGATATACACGCAACACCAAAGCTTTTGGACTTAAAACATGTTGTTTAGGAAAAACAAGATAATTTCGCACGATTCCGGATTTCTGTAAAACGTGGTATTGTGACATATTTTATCGAGAGAAAACTCTCCTGTGCGTTCTCTTTTGAGGCTACACACTGAGACATACAAGCAACACCAAAGGTTTTCGAGTTACAAAATGTTGTTTAGGAAAAACAAGATAATTTCGCACGTTGCAGGATTTCCTTAAAACTTGGTATTCTGACATATTTTTTCAGAGAAAATTCTCCTGTCGGTGCTCTTTTGAGGCTACACGTTTAGACATACACGCAACACCAAATCTCTTTGAGTTACAAGGTGTTGTTCTCGAAATACAAGATAATTTTGTACGATGCGTTATTTTTTCTCATAAAGTTTAAGTATTTCTAATACTTATGTATTTGTCTTTACTCTGCAACACTTTATCTCATTATAATGTGGTATTCTTACATATTCTTTCGAGATAAAACTCTCCTGTGCATTCTCTTTTGAGGCTACACGCTTAGGCATACACGCAACACCAAAGCTTTTCGAGTTACCACGTGTTCTTTAAGAAAAACAGGATAATTTCGTACGATGCGGGATTTCCTTAAAACGTGGTATTTTGACATATTTTTTCAAGAGAAAATTCTCCTGTGTGTTCTCTTTGGAGGCTACACATTTAGACATACACACAACAGCAAATCCTTTCGAGTTACAACTTTTTGTTTAACAAGTAAAAAATAATTTTGTACGACGCGTTATTTCTTCTCGTAAAGTTTAAGTATTTCTAATACGTACATATTTGTCTTTACTCTGCAACACTGTATTTCCTTATAATGTGGTATTCTTACGTATTCTTTAGAGAGAAAACTCTCCTGTGTGTTCTCTTTTGAAGCTACACGCTGAGACATACACGGAACACCAAAGCTTTTCGAGTTACAACGTGTTGTTTAGGAAAAACAAGATAATTTCGCACGATTCGGGATTTCCTTAAAACGTGGTATTGTGACATATTTGTTCGAGAGAAAATCCTCCTGTGCATTTGCTTTTGAGGCTACATGCTTAGACATACACGCAACACAAAATCTTTTCGAGTTACAACGTGTTGTTTAGGAAATACAAGATAATTTTGCACGATGATTTATTTCTTCTCGTAAATTTTAAGTATTTCTAATATGAACGTATTTGTCTTTACTCTGCAACACTGTATTTCCTTATAACGTGGTATTCTTACATATTCTTTCGAGAGCAAACTCATCTGTACATTCTCTTTTGAGACTTCACGCTTAGAAATACACGCAACATCAAAGCTTTTCGAATTACAACGTGTTGTTTAGGAAAAATAAGATAATTTAGCATGATGCGGGATTTCCTTAAAACGTGGTATTCTGACATATTTTTTCGAGTGAAAACTCTCCTGTGTGTTCTCCTTTGAGGCTACAACCTTAGACATACACGCAACACCTAATCTTTGTCGAGTTACAACGTGTTGTTTAGGAAAAACAAGATAATTTTGCACGATGCGTTATTTCTTCTTGTAAAGTTTAAGTATTTCTAATACATACGTATTTGTCTTTACTCTGCAACACTGTATTTCTTTTTAACGTGTAATTGTTACATATTCTTTGAGAGAAAATTCTCCTGTGCGTTCACATTTGAGGCTACATGCTTAGACATACACGCAACACCAAATCTTATCGAGTTACAACGTGTTGTTTAGGAAAAAACAAGATATTTTCGCACGATGCGGGATTTCCTTAAAACGTGGTATTCTGACATATTTTTTCGAGAGAAAATTCTCCTGTGGGTTGTCTTTTGAGGCTACAACCTTAGACATACACTCAACACCAAATCTCTTCGAGTTACAACGTGTTGTTTAGGAAATACAAGATAATTTGCACGATGTGTTACTTCTCGTAAAGTTTAAGTATTTCTAATACGTATGTATTTGTATTTACTCTGCAACACTGTATTTCCTTATAACGTGGTATGCTTACATAGGCTTTCTAGAGAAAACACTTCTGTGCGTTCCCTTTTGAGGCTACACGCATAGACATCTATGCAACACCAAAGCTTTTCGAGGTAAAACGTGTTGTTTAGGAAAAACATGATAATTTCGCAAGATGCGGGATTTTCTTAAAACATGGTATTCTGACATATTTTTTCTAGCAAAAACTCTCCTGTGTATTCACGTTTGAGGCTACAACCTTAGACATACACGCAACAAGAAATCTATTTGAGTTACAACGTGTTGTTTAGGAAAAACAAGATAATTTTGCATGATGCATTATTTCTTCTCGTAAAGTTTAAGTATTTCCAATACATACATATTTCTCTTTAATCTGCAACACTGTATTTCCTTATATCCTGGAATTCTTACATATTCTTTCAAGAGAAAACTCTCCTGTGTGTTCTCTTTTGAGGCTACACGCATAGACATAAACGCAACACCAAAGCTTTTCGAGTTACAACATGTTGTTTAGGAAATACTAGATAATTTAGTACGATGCGTTTTTTCTTCTCGTAAAGTTTAAGAATTTCTAATATGTACATATTTGTCTTTACTCTGCAACAATGTATTTCCTCATAACATGGTATTCTTACATATTCTTTCGAGAGAAAACTGTCCTGTGTGTTCACTTTTGAGGCTATACCCTTAGACATACACGTAACACCAAAGCTTATCGAGTTAAAACGTGTTGTTTAGGAAAAACAAGATAATTTTGCACGATGCGGGATTTCCTTAAAACGTGGTATTCTGACATATTTTTTCAAGCGAAAACTCTCCTGTGTGTTCTCTTTTGAGGCTACACGCTTAGACATACACGCAACACCAAAGCTTTTCAAGTTACAACATGTTGCTTAGGAAAAACAAGATAATTTCGCACGATGCTGGATTTCCTTAAAACGTGGTGTTCTGACATGTTTTTTTGAGAGAAAATTCTCCTGTGTGTTCTCTTTTGAGGCTACACGCTTAGACATACACGCAACAACAAATCTTTTTGAGTTACAGTGTGTTGTTTGTGAAATACAAGATAATTTTGAACAATGCGTTATTTCTTCTCGTAAAGTTTAAATATTTCTAATAGGCACATATTTGTCTTTACACTGCAACACTGTATTTCCTTATAACGTGGTATTCTTACATATTCTTTCGAGAGAAAACTCTCCTGTGCATTCTCCTTTGAGGCTACACGCTTAGACATACACGCAACACCAAAGCTTTTTGAGCTACAACATGTTGTTTAGGAAAAACAGGATAATTTCGTACGATGCGGGATTTCCTTAAAACGTGGTATTCTGACATATTTTTTCGAGAGAAAATTATCCTGTGGGTTCTCTTTGGAGGCTACACATTTAGGCATACATGCAACAGCAAATGCTTTCGAGTTACAACTTTTTGTTTAGGAAATACAAAATAATTTTGTACGATGCGTTATTTCTTCTCATAAAGTTTAAGTATTTCCAATACATATGTATTTGTCTTTTCTCTGCAACACTGTATTTCTTTTTAACGTGGAAATCTTGCATATTCTTTGTGAGAAAATTCTCTTGTGCGTTCTCTTTTGAGGCAACAAGCTTAGACATACACTCAACACCAAAGCTTTTCGAGTTACAACGTGTTGTTTAGGAAAAAACAAGATAATTTCGCACGATGCGGGATTTCCTTAAAACGTGGTATTCTGACATATTTTTTCGAGCCAAAACTCTCCTGTGTGTTCTCGTTTTGAGGCTACAACCTTAGACATACACGCAACACCAAATCTTTTTGAGTTGCAACGTATTGTTTAGGAAAAACAAGATAATTTTGCACAATGAATTATTTCTTCTCTTAAAGTTTAAGTATTTCCAATACATACGTATTTGTCTTTACTCTGCAACACTGTATTTCCTTATAACGTGGTATTCTTACATATTCTTTCGAGAGGAAACTCTCCTGTGTGTTCACTTTTGAGGTTACACGCTAAGACATACACGCAACACCAAAGCTTTTCGAGTTACAACGTGTTGTTTAGGAAAAAACAAGATAATTTCACACGATGAGTGATTTCCTTAAAACGTGGTATTCTGACAATTTTTCCCAGAGAAAATTCTACTGTGAGTTGTCTTTTGAGGCTGCACATTTAGACATACACGCAGCAGCAAATCTTTTTGAGTTACAACGTGTTGTTTAGGAAATACAAGATAATTTTGTACGATGTGGATCTTCTTCTCGTAAAGTTTAAGTATTTCTAATACGTATGTATTTGTATTTACTCTGCAACACTGTATTTCCTAATAATGTGTTATGCTTTCATATCCTTTTGAGAGAAAACTTTTCTGTGTGTTCTCTTTTGAGGCTACACGCATAGACATACATGCAACACCAAAGCTTTTCGAGTTAAAACGTGTTGTTTAGGAAAAACAAGGTAATTTCGCACGATGTGGGATATCCTTAAAACGTGGTATTCTGACATATTTTTTTGAGAGAAAACTCTCCTGTGGGTTCCCATTGGAGGCTACAAGTTTAGACATACACACAACACCAAATCTTTTCGAGTTACAACTTGTTGTTTAGGAAATACACGATAATTTTACACAATGCATTATTTCTTCTTGTAAAGTTTAAGTATTTCTAATAGGTACATATTTGTCTTTACTCTGCAACACTGTATTTCCTTATAACCTGTTATTCTTACATATTCTTTCGAGAGAAAACTCTCCTGTGCGTTCTCTTTTGAGGCTACCCGGTTAGACATACATGCAACACCAAATATTTTTGATTTAAAACGTGTTGTTTAGGAAATACAAGATAATTTCAAATGATACGGGATTTCTTCTAGTAAAGTTTAAGTATTTCTAATACTTACATATTTCTCTTTACTCTGCAACAGTTTATTTCCTTATAAGGTGGTATTCTTACATATTCTTTTGAGAGAAAACTGTCCTGTGCATTCAATTTTGAGACTACACGCTTAGACATACATGCAACACCAAAGTTTTCGAGTTAAAATGTGTGGTTTAGGAAAAACAAGATAATTTCGCACGATGCGGGTATTCTTTAAAACATGGTATTCTGACATATTTTTTTCGAGCGAAAACTCTCCTGTGTGTTCTCTTTTGAGGCTACAACCTTAGACATACACGCAACACCAAATCTTTTCGAGTTACAACGTGTTGTTTAGGAAAAACAAGATAATTTTGCACGATGCGTTAAATCTTCTCGTAAATTTTAATTATTTCCAATATGTACATATTTGTCGTTACTCTGCAACAATGTATTTCCTTATAACGTGGTATTCTTACATATTCTTTCAAGAGAAAACTCTAATGTGCATTCTCTTTTGAGGCTACATGCTTAGACATACACGCAACACCAAAGCTTTTCGAGTTACAGCGTGTTTTTTAGGAAAAAAAGATAATTTCGCACGATGCGGGATTTCCTTAAAACGTGGTATTCTGACATATTTTTTCGAGAGAAAACTCTCCTGTGCATTCTCTTTTGAGGCTACACGCTTAGTCAAACACGCAACAGCAAATCCTTTTGAGTTAGAACGTGTTGTTTAGGAAAAACAAGATAATTTTGTACGATGCGTTATTTCTTCTCTTAAAGTTTAAGTATTTCTAATACGTATGTATTTGTCTTTACTCTGCAACACTGTATTTCCTTATAACCTGGTAGTCTTACATATTCTTTCAAGAGAAAATTCTCCTGTCATTTCTCTTTTGAGGCTACACGCTGAGACATACACACAACACCAAAGCTTTTCAACTTACAACGTGTTGTTTAGGAAAAACAAGATAATTTAGCACGATGTGGTATTTCCGTAAAACGTGGTGTTCTGACACATTTTTTTGAGAGAAAATTCTCCTGTGGGTTCTCTTTTGAGGCTACACCTGTAGACATACACGCAACACCAAATCTTATCGAGTTACAAAGTGTTGTTCAGGAAATACAAAACAATTTTGTACGAGGCATTATTTCTTCTCCTAATGTTTAAGTATTTCTAATACCTACATTTTGTCTTTACTCTGCAACAGTGTATTTCCTTATAACGTGGTATTCTTACATATTCTTTCGAGAGAAAACTCTAATGTGCATACTCGTTTGAGTCTACATGCTTAGACATACACGTAACACCAAAGCTTTTCGAGTTACAATGTGTTGTTTAGGAAAAACAAGATAATTTCGCACGATGCGTTATTTGTTCTCTTAAAGTTTAAGTATTTCCAGTACATACGTATTTGTCTTTACTCTGCAACACTTTATTTCCTTATAACGTGGAATTCTTACATATTCTTTGAGAGAAAACTCTCCTGTGCGTTCACTTTTGAAGCTGCATGCTTAGACATACACGCAACACCAAAGCTTTTTGAGTTACAACGTGTTGTTTAGGAAAAACAAGATAATTTCGCAAGATGGGGGGTTTCCTTAAAACGTGGTGTTCTGACATGAATTTTTTTGAGAGAAAATTCTCCTGTGGGTTCTCTCTTGAGGATACACATGTAGACATACACACAACACCAAATCTTATCGAGTTACAAAGTGTTGTTTAGGAAATACAAAACCATTTTTTACGATGTGTTTTTTCTTCTCGTAAATTTAAGTATTTCTAATACGTAAGTATTTGTCTTTAGTCTGCAACACTGTATTTCCCTATAACGTGGTATTCTTACATATTCTTTCGAGAGCAAACTCTCCTGTGCGTTCTCTTTTGAGGATACACGGTTAGACATACACGAAACATCAAAGATTTTCGAGTTAAAACGTATTGTTTAGTAAAAACAAGATAATTTCGCACGATGTGTTATTTCTTCTCGTAAAGTTTAAGTATTTCCAATACATACGTATTTGTCTTTACTCTGCACCACTGTATTTCCTTATAACGTGTAATTCTTACATATTCTTTGAGCGAAAATTCTCCTGTGTGTTCACCTTTGAAACTACACGCTTAGACATACACACAACACCAAAGCTTTTCGAGTTACAACGTGTTGTTTAGGAAAAACAAGATAATTTTGCACGATGCAGGATTTCCTTAAAACATGGTATTCTGACATATTTTTTCGAGAGAAAATTCTCCTGTGGGTTCTCTTTTGAGGCTACATGTTTAGACATACAAGCAGCAGCAAATCTTTTGAGTTACAACGTGTTGTTTAGGAAATACAAGATAATTTTCTACGATGCGTTACTTCTTCTCGTAAAGTTTAAGTATTTCTAATAAGTACGTATTTGTCTTTACTCTGCAACACTGTATTTACTTATAACGTTGTATTCTTACATATTCTTTTGAGAGAAAACTCTCCTTTGCGTTCTCTTTTGAGGCTACACGCATAGACATAAACGCCACACCAAAGCTTTTCGAGTTAAAACGTATTGTTTAGGAAAAATAAGATAATTTCACAAGATGCGGGATTTCCTGAAAACGCGGTATATTGACATATTTTCTCGAGAGAAAACTCTCCTGTGCATTCTCTTTTGAGGCTACAACCTTAGACATACACGCAACACCAAATCTTTTCGAGTTACAACGTGTTGTTTAAGAAAAACAAGATAATTTTGCACAATGCATTAAATCTTCTCGTAAATTTTAATTATTTCCAATATGGACATATTTGTCGTTACTCTGCAACACTGTATTTCCTTATAACGTGGTATTCTTACATATTCTTTCGAGAGAAAACTCTAATGTGCATTCTCTTTTGAGGCTACATGCTTAGACATACACGCAACACCAAAGCTTTTCGAGTTACAAGGTATTGTTTAGGAAAAACAAGATAATTTCGCACGATGCAGGATTTCCTTAAAACATGGTATTCTGACATATTTTTTCGAGAGAAAACTCTCCTGTGCATTCTTTTTTGAGGCTACATGCTTAGTCAAACACACAACACCTAATCTTTTCGAGTTACAATCTGCTGTTTAGGAAAAACAAGATAATTTCGCACGATGCGAGATTTCCTTAAAACATGGTATTCTGGCATATTTTTTCGAGAGAAAATTCTCCTGTGGGTTCTCTTTTGAGGCTACACGTTTAGACATACAAGCAGCAGCAAATCTTTTTTAGTTACAACGTGTTGTTTAGGAAATACAAGATAATTTTGCACAATGCGTTACTTCTTCTAGTAAAGTTTAAGTATTTCTAATACTTACATATTTGTCTTTACTCTGCAACACTGTATTTCTTTATAACGTTGTATTCTTACATATTCTTTTGAGAGAAAACTCTCCTGTGCATTTTCTTTTGAGGCTACTCTACTCGCATAGACATAAACGCAACACCAAAGCTTTACGAGTTAAAACCTGTTGTTTAGAAAAAATAAGATAATTTTTCACGATGCAGGATTTCCTTAAAACGTGGTATTCTGAGATATTTTCTCGAGAGAAAACTCTCCTGTGCATTCTCTTTTGAGGCTAAAACCTTAGACATACACGCAACACCAAATCTTTTCGAGTTACAACGTGTTGTTTAGGAAAAACAAGACAATTTTGCACGATGCGTTATTTCTTCTCGTAAATTTTAAGTATTTCCACTACGTATGTATTTGTCGTTACTCTTCAACACTGTATTTCCTTATAACGTGGTAGTTTTACATATTCTTTCAAGAGAAAACTATAATGTGCATTCTCTTTTGAGGCTACACGCTTAGACATACACGCAACTCCAAAGCTTTTCGAGTTATAACGTGTTGTTTAGGTAAAACAAGATAATTTCGCACGATGTGCATTTTCCTTAAAACGTGGTATTCTGACATATTTTTTCAAGAGAAAACTCTCCTGTGCACTTTCTTTTGAGGCTACACGCTTAGACAAACACGCAACACCAAATCTTTTCGAGTCACAACGTGTTGTTTAGGAAAAACAAGATAATTTTTTACGATGCGTTATTTCTTCTGGTAAAGTTTAAGTATTTCTAAAACGTACATATTTGTCTTTACTCTGCAACAAAGTATTTCCTTATAACGTGGTAGTCTTACATATTCTTTCAAGAGAAAATTCTCCTGTCATTTCTCTTTTGAGGCAACACGCTTCGACATTCACGCAACACCAAAGCTTTTCAACTTACAACGTGTTGTTTAGGAAAAACAAGATAATTTTGCACAATGCGGGATTTCCTTAAAATGTGGTGTTCTGACATGTTTTTTTTCGAGAGAAAATTCTGCTGTGGGTTCTCTTTTGAGGCTACACGTGTAGACATACACATAACACCAAATCTTATCGAGTTACAAAGTGTTGTTTAGGAAATACAAAACAATTTTGTACGATGTGTTATTTCTTCTCATAAAGTTTAAGTATTTCTAATACAGAAGTATTTGTCTTTAGTCTGCAACACTGTATTTCCCTATAACGTGGTATTCTTTCATATTCTTTAGAGAGCAAAATCTCCTGTGCGTTCTCTTTTGTGGCTACAAGCTTATACATACACGCAACACCAAATCCTTTCGAGTTACAATGTGTTGTTTAGGAAAAACAAGATAAATTTGCACAATGTCTTATTTCTTCTCGTAAAGTTTAAGTATTTCTAATACGTATGTATTTGTCTTTACTCTGCACCACTGTATTTCCTTATAACGTGGTATTCTTACATATTCTTTCGAGAGAAAACTCTCCTATGCGTTCTCTCTTGAGGCTATACACTTAGACATGCACGCAACACCAAAGCTTTTCAAGTTACAAAGTGTTGTTTAGGAAAAACAAGATAATATCGCATGATGTGCGATTTCCTTTTAACGGGGTATTCTGACATGTTTTTTTGAGAGAAAACTCTCCTGTGCATTCTCTTTTGAGGCTAGAAGGTTAGACATACACGCAACACCAAATCTTTTCAGGTTACAACGTGTTGTTTAGGATATACAAGATAATTTTGTACGATGCATTATTTCTTCTCTTAAGGTTTAAGTATTTCTAATACGTGTGTATTTGTCTTTACTCTGCAACACTGTATTTGCTTATAACGTGGTATTCTTACATATTCTTTCGAGAGAAAACTCTCCTGTGCATTCTCTTTTGAGGCTACACTCATAGACATACGCGCAAAACCAAAGCTTTTCAAGTTACAACGTGTTGTTTAGGAAAAACAAGATAATTTTGCACGATGTGATATTTCTTCTCGTAAAGTTTAAGTATTTCTAATACGTACGTATTTGTCTTTACTCTGCAACACTGTATTTCCTTATAACGTGGTATTTGTACATATTCTTTTGAAAGAAATCTCTCCTGTGCATTCTCTTTTGAGTCTAAAAACTTAGACATGCACGCAATACCAAAGCTTTTCGAGTTACAACGTGTTGTTTAGGAAAAACAAGATAATTTCGCACAACGCTGGATTTCCTTAAAACGTGGTATTCTGACATATTTTTTTCGAGACAAAACTCTCCTGTGCATTCTCTTTTGAGGCTACACGCTTAGACAAACACGCAACACCAAAATTTTCGAGTTGCAACGTGTTGTTTAGGAAAAACAGGATAATTTCGCACGATGCATGATTTCCTTAAAACGTGGTATTCTGACATATTTTTTCGAGAGAAAACTCTCGTGTGCGTTCTCTTTTGAGGCTACAAGCTTAGACATACACACAGCACCAAATCTTTTCGAGTTCCAACGTGTTGTTAAGAAAAACATGATAATTTTGCACGATGCATTATTTCCTCTCGTAAAGTTTAAGTATTTCTAATAAGTATGTATTTGTCTTTACTCTGCAACACTGTATTTCCATATAACATGGTATTCTTACATATTCTTTCGAGAGAAAACTCTCGTGTGCGTTCTCTTTTGAGGCTGCATGTTTAGAAATAAAAGCAACACCAAAGCTTTTCGAATAACAATGTGTTGATTAGGAAAAACAAGATAATTTTGCATGATGCAGGATTTCCTCTCATAAAGTTCAAGTATTTCTGATACGTACATATTTGTCTTTACTCTGCCACACTCTATTTCCATTTAACGTGGTATTCTTACATATTCTTTCGAGAGAAAACTGTCCTCTTCATTCTCTTTTGAGGTGACATGCTTAGACAAACACGCAATACCAAAGCTTTTCGAGTTACAATGTGTTGTTTAGGAAAAACAAGATAATTTCGCACGAAGCGGTATTTTCTTAAAACGTTGTATTCTGACATATTTTTTCGAGAAAAAATTCTCCTGTGGGTTCTCTTTTGAGGCTACACTTTTAGACTTACAAGCAACACCAAATCTTTTCAGGTTACAACGTGTTGTTTAGGATATACAAGATAATTTTGTACGATGCATTATTTCTTCTCATAAGGTTTAAGTATTTCTAATACGTGCATATTTGTCTTTACTCAGCAACACTGTCTTTGCTTATAACGTGGTATTCTTACATATTCTTTCGAGAGAAAACTCTCCTGTGCATTCTCTTTTGAGGCTACACTCATAGACATACACGCAACAACAAAGCTTTTCAAGTTACAATGTGTTGTTTAGGAAAAACAAGATAATTTTGCACGATGTGATATTTCTTCTCGTAAAGTTTAAGTATTTCTAATACGTACGTATTTGTCTTTACTCTGCAACACTGTATTTCCTTATAACGTGGTATTCGTACATATTCTTTTGAGAGAAATCTCTCCTGTGCGTTCTCTTTTGAGTCTATAAACTTAGACACATACGCAACACCAAAGCTTTTCGAGTTACAACATGTTCTTTAGGAAAAACAAGATAATTTCGCACAAGGCTGCATTTCCTTAAATCGTGGTATTCTGACATTTTTTTTCGAGAGAAAACTCTCCTGTGCATTCTCTTTTGAAGCTACACGCTTAGACATGCACGCAACACCAAAATTTTCGAGTTACAACGTGTTGTTTAGGAAAAACAGGATAATTTCGCACGATGCGTGATTTCCTTACAACGTGGTTTTCTGACATATTTTTTGAGAGAAAACTCTCGTGTGCCTTCTCTTTTGGCTACAAGCTTAGACATAAACACAACAACAAATCTTTTTGAGTTCCAACGTGTTGTTAGGAAAAACATGATAATTTTGCACGATGCGTTATTTCCTCTCATAAAGTTTAATTATTTCTAATACATACGTATTTGTCTTTATTCTGCAACACTATATTTCCTTATAACCTGGTATTCTTACATTTTCTTTCGAGAGAAAACTCACCTGTGCATTCTCTTTTGAGGCTGCATGCTTAGACATACACGCATCACCAAAGCTTTTCGAGTTATAACGTGCTGTTTAGGAAAAACAAGATAATATCGCATGATGCGGGATTTCCTTAAAATGTTGTATTCTGGCAAATTTTTTCGAGAGAAAATTCTCCTGTGGGTTCTCGTGTGGATACACGTTTAGACATACACGCAAAACCAAATCTTTGCCAGTTACAACGTGTTGTATAGGAAATATAAGATAATTTTTTACGATGCGTTATTTCTTCTCTTAAAGTTTAAGTATTTCTAGTACATACGTATTTGTGTTTACTCTGCAACACTGTACTTCCTTACAACGTGGTATTCTTACATATTCTTTCGAGAGAAAACGCTTCTGTGCGTTCTCTTTTGAGGCTGCACTCTTAGAAATAAACGCAACACCAAAGCTTTTCGAATGACAATGTGCTGTTTAGGAAAAACAAGATAATTTCGCAGGATGCGGGATTTCCTTATAACGTGGTATTCTGACATATTTTTTCGAGAAAAAAATTCTCCTGTGGGTTCTCTTTTGCGGCTACAAGCTTAGACATACATGCAACCCCAAATCTTTTCGAATTTCAACTTGTTGTTTTTGAAATACAAGAAAATTTTTTATGGAGCCTTATTTCTTCTTGTAAGTTTAAGTATTTCTATAATGTACGTGTTAGTCTTTACTCTGCAACAGTGTATTTCCTTGTAACGTGGTATTCTGACATATTCTTTCGAGAGAAAACTCTCCAGTGCGTTCTCTTCTGAGGCTACACACTTAGACATACAAACAATACCAAAGCTTTTCGAGTTAAAACGTGTTGTTTAGGAAAAACAAGATAATTTTGCACAATGCTGGATTTCCTTAAAACGTGGTATTCTGACATATTTTTTCGAGAGAAAACTCTCCTGTGCGTTTTCCTGTGCGCTTAGTCATACACGAAACACGAAAACCTTTCGAGTTACAACGTGTTGTTTAGGAAAAACAAGATAATTTTGCATGATGCGTTATTTCTTCTCGTAAAGTTTAAGTATTTCTAATACCTACTTATTTGTTTTTACTCTGCAACACTGTATTCCGTTATAACGTGGAATTCTTACATATTCTTTCGAGAGAAAACTCTCCTGTGCGTTCTCTTTAGAGGCTACAAGCTTAGACATACACGCAATACCAAAGCCTTACGAGTTACAACATGTTGTTTAGGAAAAACAAGATAATTTCGCATATTGCGGTATTTCCTTAAAACGTGGTATTCTGACATATTTTTTCGAGGGAAAATTCTCTTGTGGGTTCTCTTTTGAGGCTTCACATTTAGACATACAAGCAACACCAAATCTTTTCGAGTTACAACGTGTTGTTTAGGAAAAACTAGATAATTTTGCATGATGCATTATTCCTTCTCGAAAATTTTAAGTATTTCTAATACTTACGTATTTGTCTTTACTCTGCAACACTGTATTTCCTTATAACGTGGTATTCTTACATATTCTTTCAAGAGAAAACTCTCCTCTTCATTCTCTTTTGAGGCGACACGCTTAGACATACACGCAACACCAAAGCTTTTCGAATTACAACTTGTTGTTTAGGAAAAACAAGATAATTTTGCACGAAGCGGGATTTCCTAAAAACGTTGTATTCTGACATATTTTTTCGAGAAAAAAAATTCTCCTGTGGGTTCTCTTTTGAGGCTACACTTTTAGACTTACAAGCAACACCAAATCTTTTCAGGTTATAACGTGTTGTTTAGGATATACCAGGTAATTTTGTACGATGCATTATTTGTTCTCGTAAAGTTTAAGTATTTCTAATACGTACGTATTTGTCTTTATTCTGCAACACTGTATTTGCTTATAACGTGGTCTTCTTACATATTCTTTCGAGAGAAAACTCTCCTGTGGGTTCTCGTTTGAGGCTACACTCATAGACATCCACCCAACACCAAAGCTTTTCAAGTTACAATGTGTTGTTTAGGAAAAACAAGATAATTTCGCACGGTGTGCGATTTCTTTAAACCGGCATATTCTGACATGTTTTTTTCGAGAGAAAACTCTCCTGTGCATTCTCTTTTGAGGCTAGGAGCTTAGACATACACGCAACACCAAATCTTTTTGAGTTACAATGTGTTATTTAGGAAAAATAAGATAATTTTGCATGATGCGTTATTTCTTCTCATAAAGTTTAAGTATTTCCAATATATACGTATTTGTCTTTAATATGCAACACTGTATTTTCTTATGACGTGGTATTCTTCCATATTCTTTCGAGTGAAAACTCTCCTGTGCGTTCTCTTTTGAGACTGCATGCTATGACATACACGCAACACCAAAGCTTTTCGAGTTACAAGGTGTTGTTTAGGAAAAACAAGATAATTTCTCAGGATGAGCGCTTTCCTTAAAACGGGGTATTCTGACATGTTTTTTCGAGAGAAAACTCTCCTGTGTGTTCTATTTTGAGGCTGCACGCTTAAACATACACGAACCACCAAAGCTTTTCGAGTTAAAACGTGTTGTTTAGGAAAAACAAGATAATTTCGCACAAAGCGTGATTTCCTTAAAACGTGGTATTCTGACATATTTTCTCGAGAGAAAATTCTCCTGTGGGTTCTCTTTTGAGGCTACACATTTAGACATACAAGCAACCCCAAATCTTTTCGAGTTACAACATGTTGTTTAGGATATTCAAGATAATTTTGCACGATGCATTATTTCTTCTCGTAAATTTTAAGTATTTCTAATACGTACATATTTGTCTTTACTCTGCAACACTGTATTTGCTTATAACGTGGTATTCTTACATATTCTTTCGAGAGAAAACTCTCCTGTGCGTTCTCTTTTGAGGCTACACTCAAAGACTTACACGCAACACCAAAGCTTTTCAAGTTCCACCGTGTTGTTTAGGAAAAACAAGATAATTTTGCACAATGTGATATTTCTTCTCGTAAAGTTTAAGTATTTCTAACACGTACGTATTTGTCTTTATCCTGCAACACTGTATTTCCTTATAACGTGGTATTCGTACATATTCTTTCAAGAGAAATCTCTCCTGTGCGTTCTTTTTTGAGGCTACAAGCTTAGACATACAAGCAACACCAAAGCTTTTCGAGCTACAACGTGTTGTTTAGGAAAAACAAGATAATTTCGCACAAGGCTGGATTTCCTTAAAACGTGGTATTCTGACATATTTTTTTCGAGAGAAAACTCTCCTGTGCATTCTCTTTTGAGGCTACACCCTTAGACGTACATGCAACACCAAAATTTTCGAGTTACAACGTGTTGTTTAGGAAAAACAGGATAATTTCGCACGATGCGTGATTTCCTTAAAACGTGGTATTCTGACATATTTCTTCGAGAGAAAACTCTCCTGTGCGTTCTCTTTTGAGACTACAAGCTTAGACATACACACAACAACAAATCTTTTCGAGTTCCAACGTGTTGTTAGGAAAAACATGATAATTTTGCACGATGCATTATTTCCTCTCGTAAAGTTTAAGTATTTCTAATACGTACGTATTTGTCTTTACTCTGCAACATTCTATTTCCATTTAACGTGGTATTCTTACATATTCTTTCGAGAGAAAACTCTCCTGTGTGTTCTCTTTTGAGGCTACACGCTTAGACATACACACATCACCAAAGCTTTTCGAGTTATTACGTGTTGTTTAGGAAAAACAAGATAATATCGCATGATGCGGGATTTCCTTAAAATGTTGTATTCTGGCATATTTTTTCGAGAGAAAATTCCCCTGTGGGTTCTCTTTTGAGGATACACGTTTAGACATACACGCAAAACCAAATCTTTTCGAGTTACAACGTGTTGTATAGGAAATATAAGATAATTTTTTACGATGCGTTATTTCTTCTCTTAAAGTTTAAGTATTTCTAATACATACGTATTTGTGTTTACTCTGCAACACTGTACTTCCTTACAACGTTGTATTCGTACATATTCTTTCGAGAGAAAATTCTCCTGTGCGTTCTCTTTTGAGGCTGCATGCTTAGAAATAAACGCAACACCAAAGCTTTTCGAATGACAATGTGCTGTTAAGTAAAAACAAGATAATTTGGCAGGATGTGGGATTTCCTTAAAACGTGGTATTCTTACATATTCTTTCGAGAGAAAACTCTCCTGTGAGTTCACTTTTGAGGCTGAACGCTTAGAAATAAATGCAACACCAAAGCGTTTCAAATGACAATGTGCAGTTTAGGAAAAACAAGATAATTTCGCAGGATGCGGGATTTCCTTAAAACATGGTATTCTGACATATTTTTTCGAGAGAAAACTCTCCTGTGCCTTCTCTTTGTGTCTACAAGCTTAGACATACATGCAACACCAAATCTTTTCGAACTTCAACTTGTTGTTTTTGAAATACGAGATAATTTTGTACGGAGCCTTATTTCTTCTTGTAAGTTTAAGTATTTCTAATACGTACGTATTAGTCTTTACTCTGGAACAGTGTATTTCCTTGTAACGTGGTATTCTGACATATTCTTTCGAGAGAAAACTCTCCAGTGCGTTCTCTTCTGTGGCTGCACACTTAGACATACACGCAACACCAAAGCTTTTCGAGTTAAAACGTGTTCTTTAGGAAAAACAAGATAATTTCGCACAATGCTGGATTTCCTTAAAACGTGGTATTCTGACATATTTTTTCGAGAGAAAACTCTTCTGTGCGTTCTCTTTTGAGGCTACACGCTTAGTCATACACGAAACACGAAAATCTTTTGAGTTACAACGTGTTGTTTAGGAAAAACAAGATAATTTTGCATGATGCGTTATTTCTTCTCGTAAAGTTTAAGTATTTCTAATACCTACTTATTTGTTTTTACTCTGCAACACTGTATTCCGTTATAACGTGGAATTCTTACATATTCTTTCGAGAGAAAACTCTCCTGTGCGTTCTCTTTTGATGCTACACGCTTAGACATACACGCAATACCAAAGCTTTACGAGTTACAACGTGTTGTTTAGGAAAAACAAGATAATTTCGCATATTGCGGTATTTCCTTAAAACGTGCTATTCTGACATATATTTTCGAGGGAAAATTCTCCTGTGGGTTCCCTTTTGAGGCTTCACATTTAGACATACACACAACACCAAATCTTTTCGAGTTACAACGTGTTGTTTAGGAAAAACTAGATAATTTTGCACGATGCATTATTTCTTCTCATAAATTTTAAGTATTTCTAAGCCTTACGTATTGGTCTTTACTCTGCAACATGGTATTTCCTTATAACGTGGTATTCTTACATATTCTTTCAAGAGAAAACTCTCCTCTTCGTTCTCTTTTGAGGCGACACGCTTAGACATACACGCAACACCAAAGCTTTTCGAGTTACAACTTGTTGTTTAGGAAAAACAAGATAATTTCGCACGAAGCGGGATTTCCTTAAAACGTTGTATTCTGACATATTTTTTTGAGAAAAATTTCTCCTGTGGGTTCTCTTTTGAGGCTACACCTTTAGACTTACAAGCAACACCAAATATTTTCAGGTTACAACGTGTTGTTTAGGATATACAAGATAATTTTGTACGATGAATTATTTCTTCTCGTAAAGTTTAAGTATTTCTAATACGTACCTATTTGTCTTTACTCTGCAACACTGTATTTGCTTATAACGTGGTATTCTTACATATTCTTTTGAGAGAAAACTCTCCTGTGGGTTCTCGTTTGAGGCTACACTCATAGACATACGCGCAACACCAAAGCTTTTCAAGTTACAATGTGTTGTTTAGGAAAAACAAGATAATTTCGCACGATGTGCGATTTCTTTAAACCGGCATATTCTGACATGTTTTTTGAGAGAAAACTCTCCTGTGCGTTCTCCTTTGAGGCTAGAAGCTTAGACATACACGCAACACCAAATCTTTTTGAGTTACAACGTGTTATTTAGGAAAAGCAAGATAATTTTGCATGATGCGGTATTTCTTCTCAAAAAGTTTAAGTATTTCCAATATATACGTATTTGTCTTTAATATGCAACACTGTATTTTCTTATAACGTTGTATTCTTCCATATTCTTTCTAGTGAAAACTCTCCTGTGCGCTCCCTTTTGAGGCTGCATGCTAAGACATACACGCAACACCAAAGCTTTTCTAGTTACAATGTGTTGTTTAGGAAAAACAAGATAATTTCCCACGATGCGGGATTTCCTTAAAACGTTGTATTCTTACATATTTTTTGAGAGAAAATTCTCCTGTGGTTTCTCTTTTGAGGATACACGTTTAGAAATACAGGCAACACCAAATCTTTTCAAATTACAACGTGTTGTGTAGGAAATACAAGATAGTATTTTAGGATGCGTTATTTCTTCTCGTAAAGTTTAAGTATTTCTAATACGTAAGTATTTGTCTTTACTCTACAACACTCTACTTTCTTATAACGTGGTATTCTTACATATTCTTTCGAGAGAAAACTCTCCTGTGTGTTCTCTTTTGAGGCTGCACACTTAAACATACACACAACACCAAAGCTTTTCAAGTTAAAATGTGTTGTTTAGGAAAAACAAGATAATTTCGCACAATGCGTGATTTCCTTAAAACGTGGTATTCTGACATATTTTTTTCGAGAGAAAACTCTCCTGTGCATTCTCTTTGGTGGCTGCACGCTTAGACAAAAAGGCAACACCACAGCTTTTCGAGTTACAACAAGTTGTTTAGGAAAAACAAGATAATTTCTCACGATACGGGATTTTCTTAAAACGTGGTATTCTGACATATTTTTTCGAGAGAAAACTGTCCTGTGCGTTCTCATTTGAGGCTACACACTTAGACATACACGCAACACAAAAGCTTTTCGAGTTACCATGTGTTGCTTAGAAAAAACAAGAAAATTTCGCACGATGCAGGATTTCCTTAAAACGTTGTATTCTGACATATTTTTTCGAGAAAAAATTCTCCTTTGGGTTCTCTTTTGAGGCTACACTTTTAGACTTACAAGCAACAACAAATCTTTTCAGGTTACAACGTGTTGTTTAGGATGTACAAGATAATTTTGTACGATGCGTTATTTCTTCTCGTAAATTTTAAGTATTTCTAATAAGTACGTATTTGTCTTTACTCTGCAACACTGTATTTGCTTATAACGTGGTATTCTTACATATTCTTTTGAGAGAAAACTCTCCTGTGCGTTCTCTTTTGAGGCTACACTCATAGACTTACACGCAACACCAAAGCTTTTCAAGTTCCAACTTGTTGTTTAGGAAAAACAAGATAATTTTGCACGATGTGATATTTCATCTCGTAAAGTTTAAGTATTTCTAATAAGTACGTATTTGTCTTTACTCTGCAACACTGTATTTCCTTATAACGTGGTATTCATACATATTCTTTCAAGAGAAATCTCTCCTGTGCGTTCTCTTTTGAGGCTACAAGCTTAGACATACACGCAACACCAATGCTTTTCGAGTTACAACGTGTTGTTTAGGAAAAACAAGATAATTTCGCACAAGGCTGGATTTCCTTAAAACGAGGTATTCTGACATATTTTTTTCGAGAGAAAACTCTCCTGTGCATTCTCTTTTGAGGCTACACGCTTAGTCATACACGAAACACGAAAACTTTTCGAGTTACAGCGTGTTGTTTAGGAAAAACAAGATAATTTTGCATGATGCGTTATTTCTTCTCGTAAAGTTTAAGTATTTCTAATACCTACTTATTTGTTAACACTCTGCAACACTGTATTACGTTATAACGTGGAATTCTTACATATTCTTTCGAGAGAAAACTCTCCTGTGCATTCTCTTTTGAGGCTACACACTTAGACATACACGCAATACCAAAGCTTTACGAGTTACAACGTGTTGTTTAGGAAAAACAAGATAATTTCGCATATTGCGGTATTTCCTTAAAACGTGGTATTCTGGCATATTTTTTTGAGGGAAAATTCTCCTGTGGGTTCTCTTTTGAGGCTTCACATTTATACATACACACAACACCAAATCTTTTCGAGTTACAACGTGTTGTTTAGGAAAAACTGGAAAATTTTGCACGATGCATTATTTCTTCTCGTAAATTTTAAGTATTTCTAATACTTACGTATTGGTCTTTACTCTGCAACACTGTATTTCCTTATAACGTGGTATTCTTACATAGTCTTTCAAGAGAAAACTCTCCTCTTTGTTCTCTTTTGAGGCGACACACTTAGACATACACGCAACACCAAAGCTTTTCGAGTTACAACTTGTTGTTTAGGAAAAACAAGATAATTTCGCACAAAGCGGGATTTCCTTAAAACGTTGTATTCTGACTTATTTTTTCGAGAAAAATTTCTCCTGTGGGTTCTCTTTTGAGGCTACACTTTTAGACTTACAAGCAACACCAAATCTTTTCAGGTTACAACGTGTTGTTTAGAATATACAAGATAAATTTGTACGATGCATTATTTCTTCTCGTAAAGTTTAAGTATTTCTAATACGTACGTATTTGTCTTTACTCTGTAACACTGTATTTGCTTATAACGTGGTATTCTTACATATTCTTTTGAGAGAAAACTCCTGTGGGTTCTCGTTTGAGGCTACACTCATAGACATACGCGCAACAGCAAAGCTTTTCAAGTTACAATGTGTTGTTTACGAAAAACAAGATAATTTCGCACGATGTGCGATTTCTTTAAACCGGCATATTCTGACATGTTTTTTTGAGAGAAAACTCTTCTGTGCGTTCACTTTTGAGGCTAGAAGATTAGACATACACGCAACACCAAATCTTTTTGAGTTACAACGTGTTATTTAGGAAAAACAAGATAATTTTGCTTGATGCGGTATTTCTTCTCATAAAGTTTAAGTATTTCCAATATATACGTATTTGTCTTTAATATGCAACACTGTATTTTTTGATAACGTGGTATTCTTCCATATTCTTTCTAGTGAAAACTCTCCTGTGCGTTCTCTTTTGAGGCTTTATGCTAAGACATACACGCAACACCAAAGTTTTTCTAGTTACAACGTATTGTTTAGGAAAAACAAGATAATTTCCCACGATGCGGGATTTCCTTAAAACGTTGTATTCTTACATATTTTTTCGAGAGAAAATTCTCCTGTGGTTTCTCGTTTGAGGATACACGTTTAGAAATACAGGCAACACCAAATCGTTTCAAAGTACAACGTGTTGTATAGGAAATACAAGATAGTATTTTAGGGTGCATTATTTCTTCTCATAAAGTTTAAGTATATCTAATACGTAAGTATTTGTCTTTACTCTGCAACACTCTACTTCCTTATAACGTGGTACTCTTACATATTCTTTCGAGAGAAAACTCTCCTGTGTGTTCTCTTTTGAGGCTTCACGCTTAAACATACACGCAACACCAAAGCTTTTCGAGTTACAACGTGTTGTTTAGGAAAAACAAGATAATTTCGCACAATGCATGATTTCCTTAAAACGTGGTATTCTGACATATTTTTTTAGAGAGAAAACTCTCCTGTGTGTTCTCTTTGGTGGCTGCACACTTAGACAAAAAGGCAACACCACAGCTTTTCGAGTTACAACAAGTTGTTTAGGAAAAACAAGATAATTTCTCACGATACGGGATTGTCTTAAAACGTGGTATTCTGACATATTTTTTCGAGAGAAAACTGTCCTGTGCGTTCTCTTTTGAGGCTACACACTTAGACATACACGCAACACAAAAGCTTTTCGAGTTACCATGTGGTGTTTAGGAAAAACAAGATAATTTCTCACGATGCAGGATTTCCTTAAAACGTGATATTCTGACATATTTTTTGAGAGAAAATTCTCCTGTGGGTTCTCTTTTACGGCTATACATTTACACATACACACAACACCAAATCTTTTCGAGTTACAACGTGTTCTTTAGGAAGTACAAGATAATTTTTTACGAGGCGTTATTTCTTCTTGTAAAGCTTAAGTATTTCTAATACGTATGTATTTGTCTTTACTCTGCAACACTGTATTTCCTTATAACGTGGTATTCTTACATATTCTTTCGAGAGAAAACTCTCCTGTGCGTTATCTTTTGAGGCTACACGCTTAGACTTTCACGCAACACCAAAGCTTTTCGAGTTGCCACGTGTTGTGTAGGAAAACAAGATATTTTCCACGATGCAGGATTTCCTTAAAACGTTTTATTCTGAAATATTTCTTTCAAGAGAAAACTCTCCTGTGCATTCTCTTTTTAGGCTACACACTTAAACATACACGCAAAACCAAAGCTTTTCGAGTTAAAACATGTTGTTTAAGAAAAACAACATAATTTTGCACGATATAGAATTTCCTTAAACGTGGTATTCTGAGATATTTTTTCGAGAGAAAACTCTCCTGTACGTTCTCTTGAGGCTACATGCTGAGACATACAAGCAACACCAAAGCTTTTCGAGTTACAATGTGTTGTTTAGGAAAAACAAGATAATTTCGCACGATGCAGCATTGTCTAAAAACGTGGTATTCTGACATATTTTTTTCAAGAAAATATTCTCCCGTGGGTGCTCTTTTGAGGCTACACATTTATATATACACGCAACACCAAAGCTTTTCCAGTTACAACGTGTTGTTTAGGAAAAACAAGATAATTTCGCACGATGCAGGATTTCCTAAAAACGTGGTATTCTGACATATTTTTTCGAGAGAAAATTCTCCTGTGGGTTCTGTTTTGAGGCTACACGTTTAGACATACACACAACACCAAAGCTAATTGAGTTAAAATATGTTGTTAAGGAAACACAAGATAATTTCGCAGGATGCGGGATGACCTTAATACGTGATACTCTGACTTTTTTTTTAGAGAAAACTCTCCTGTGCGTTCTCTTTTGAAGCTACATGCTCAGACAAACACGCAACACCAAATCTTTTCGAGTTACAACGTGTTGTTTAGGAAAAACAAGATAATTTTGCAAGATGCTTTATTTCTTCTCCTAAAGTTTAAGTTTTTCTAATATGTAAGTATTTGTCTTTACCCTTGCAACACTGTATTTCCTTATAACATGGTATTCTTACATATTCTTTGGAGAGAAAACTCTCCTGTGCATTCTATTTTGAGGCTACACGCTTAGACATACACGCAACACCAAAGCTTTTCGAGATACAACGTGTTGTTTAGGAAAAACAAGATAATTTCGCACAATGCGGGTTTTCCTTACTACGTGGTATTCTGACATATTTTTTGAGAGAAAACTCTCCTGTGCGTTCTCTTTTGAGGCTACACGCTTAGACATACATGCAACACCAAAGCTTTTTGAGTTACAACATGTTGTTTAGGAAAAACAAGATAATTTCCACGATGCGCAATTTCCTTAAAACGTTTTATTCTGAAATATTCTCCTGTGGGATCTCTTTTGGGGCTACAGGTTTAGACATACACGCAACAACAAATCTTTTCGAGTTACAACGGGCTGTTTAGGAAAAACAAGATAATTTTGCACGATGCGTTATTTCTTCTTGTAAAGTTTATGTATTTCCAATACGTATGTATTTGTCTTTACTCTTCAACACTATATTTCCATATAACGTGGTATTCTTATATATTCTTTCGAGAGAAAACTATCCTGTGCGTTCTCTTTTGTGGCTGCACGCTTAGACAAAAAGGCAACACCACAGCTTTTCGTGTTACAACAAGTTGTTTAGGAAAAACAAGATAATTTCTCACGTTACGGGATTTTCTTAAAACGTGGTAATCTGACATATTTTTTTGAGAGAAACCTGTCATCTGCATTCTCTTCTGAGGCTACACACTTAGACATACACGCAACACCAAAGCATTTCGAGTTACCATGTGTTGCTTAGGAAAAACAAGATATTTTCTCATGATGCAGGATTTCCTTAAAACGTGGTATTCTGACATAATTTTTCGAGAGAAAATTCTCCTGTGGGTTCTTTTTCGAGGCTACACATTTACACATACACACAACACCAAATCTTTTCGAGTTACAACGTGTTCTTTAGGAAATACAAGATAATTTTTTATGATGTGTTATTTCTTCTCGTAAAGCATAAGTATTTCTAATATGTACGTATTTGTCTTTACTCTGCAGCACTGAATTTCCTTATAACGTGGTATTCTTACATATTCTTTCGAGAGAAAACTCTCCTCTGCGTTCTCTTTTGAGGCTACACGCTTAGACATACACGCAACTGCACATATTTTTGAATTACAACGTGTTGTTTAGGAAAAACAAGAGAATTTCGCACTATGCGGGATTCCCTTAAAACATGGTATTCTGATTTATTTTTCAAGAGAAAATTCTCCTGTGGGTTCTCTTTTGAGGCTACACGTTTACACATACACGCAACACCAAATCTTTTCGAGTTACAACTTGCTGTTTAGGATATACAAGATAATTTTTTACGATGCATTATTTCTACTCATAAAGTTTAAGTATTTCTAATACGTATATATTTGTTTTTATTCTGCAACACTCTGTTTCCTTATAACGTGGTATTCTTACATATTCTTTCGAGAGAAAACTCTCCTGTGCATTCTGTTTTGAGGCTACACGCTTAGACATACACTCAACACCAAAGCTTTTCGAGTTACAACTTGTTGTTTAGGAAAAACAAGATAATTTCCACGATGCAGGATTTCCTTAAAACGTTTAATTCTGAAATATTTTTTCAAGAGAAAACTCTCCTGTGCATTCTCTTTTTTAGGCTACACACTTAAACATACACGCAGCACCAAAGCTTTTCGAGTTAAAACATGTTGTTTAGGAAAAACAACATAATTTCTCACAATACAGTATTTCCTTAAAACGTGGTATTCTGAGATATTTTTTTGAGAGAAAACTCTCCTGTGCATTCTCTTTTGAGGCTACACGCTGAGACATACAAGCAACACCAAATCTTTTCGAGTTACAACATGTTGTTTAGGAAAAACAGGATAATTTCGCACGATGCAGGATTTCCTAAAAACGTGGTATTCTGACATATTTTTTCGAGAGAAAATTCTCCTGTGGGTTCTCTTTTGAGGCTACACGTTTAGACATACACGCAACACCAAATCTTTTCCAGTTACAAAGTGTGTTTTAGGAAATACAAGATAATTTTTTACGATGTCTTATTTCTTTTCGTAAAGTTTAACTATTTCTAATATGCACGTATATTTAATCTGCAACACTGTATTTCCTTGTAATGTGGTATTCTTACATATTTTTTCAAGAGAAAACTCTCCTGTGCATTCTCTTTTTGAGGCTACACGCTAAGACATACACGCAACACCAAAGCTTTTAGAATTAAAATATGTTGTTATGGAAAAACAAGATAATTTCGCACGATGCGGGATGTCCTTAAAACGTGGTATTCTGACATATTTTTTGAGAGAAAATTCTCCTGTGCATTCTCTTTTGTGGATGCACACTTAGACAAAAAGACAACACCATAGCTTTTCGAGTTGGATCGTGTTGTGTAGGAAAAACAATATAATTTCCACGATGAGGGATTTCCTTAAAACGTTTTATTCTGAAATATTTTTTTCAAGAGAAAGCTCTCCTGTGCATTCTCTTTTGAGGCTCCAAGCTTAGACATACACGCAACACAAAAGCTTTTTGAGTTACAACTTGTTGTTTAGGAAAAACAAGATAATTTTGCACGATGCATTATTTCTTCTCATAAAGTTTAAGTATGTCCAATAAGTACGTATTTGTCTTTACTCTGCAACACTATATTTCCTTATAACGTGGTATTCTTACATATTCTTGCGAGAGAAAACTCTCCTGTGCGTTCTCTTTTGTGGATGCACGCTTAGACAAAAAGAAAACAGCATAGCTTTTCGAGTTACAACAAGTTGTTTAGGAAAAACAAGATAATTCCTCACGATATGGGATTTTCTTAAAACATGGTATTCTGACATATTTTTTCGAGAGAAAACTGTCCTGTGCATTCTCCTTTGAGGCTACACACTTAGATATACACGCAACACCAAAGCTTTTCGAGTTACCATGTGTTGTTTAGGAAAAACAAGATAATTTTGCACGATGCAGGATTCCCTTAAAACGTGGTATTCTGACATATTTTTCGAGAGAAAATTCTCATGTGGGTTCTCTTTTGAGGCTACACGTTTAGACATACGGACAACACCAAATCTTTTCGTGTTACAACGTGTTGTTTAGGAAAAAGAAGATAATTTTGTACGATGCGTTATTTCTTCTCATAAAGTTTAAGTATTTCTAGTAGGTACGTATTTCTCTTTAGTCTGCAACACTGTATTTCCTTATAACGTAGTTATCTTACATATTCTTTCGACAGAAAACTATCCTGTGCGTTCTCTTTTGAGGCTACACACTTAGATATACACACAACACCAAAGGTTTTCGAGTTACCTTGTGTTCTTTAGGAAAAACAAGATAATTTTGCACGATGCGGGATATCCTTAAAACGTGGTATTCTGACATATTTTTTCGAGAGAAAACTCTCCTGTGCATTCTCTTTTGAGGCTACAAGCTTAGACATACACGTAACACAAAATCCTTTCGAGTTACAACCTGTTGTTTAGGAAAAAAAAAGATAATTTTTGCACGATGCGTTATTTCTTCTCCTAAAGTTTAAGTATTTCCAATATGTACGTATTTGTCTTTAATCTGCAACACTGTATTTCCTTATAACGTGGTATTCTTACATATTCTTTCAAGAGAAAACACTTCTGTGCGTTCTCTTTTGATGCTACATGCTTAGACATATATGCAACACCAAAGCTTTTCGAGTTGCAAGGTGTTGTTTAAGAAAAACAAGATAATTTCGGACGATGCGAAATTTCCTTAAAACGTGGTATTCTGACATATTTTTTGGAGAGAAAAATCTCTTTGGCGTTCTCTTTTGAGGGTACAAGCAAAGACATACACACAACACCAAATCTTTTCGAGTTACAACTTGTTGTTTAGGAAATACAAGATAATTTTGTACGATGATTTATTTCTTCTCGTAATGTTTAAATATTTCTAATACATACGTATTTGTACTCTGCAACACTGTATTTCCTTGTAACGTGGTATTCTTACATACTCTTTCGATAGAAAACTCTCCTGTGCGTTCTCTTTTGAGGCTACTCGCTTAGACATACACGCATCACCAAAGCTTTTCGAGTTGCAAAGTGTTGTTTAGGAAAAAAAAGATAATTTCGCACGATGCGGGATTTACTTAAAACGTGGTATTCTGACATATTTTTTCGAGAGAAAAGTCTCCTGTGCATTCTCTTTTGAGGCTACACGCTTAGACATACACACCACACCAAATCTTTTCGAGTTACAACGTGTTGTTTAGGAAATACTAGACAATTTTGTACGATGCGTTATTTCTTCTCGTAATGTTTAAGTATTTCTAATATGTACTTATTTGTCTTTACTCTGCAAAACTGTATTTCCTTGTAATGTGGTATTCTTACATATTCTTTCGAGAGAAAACTCTCCTGTGCATTCTCTTTTGAGGCTAAACACTTAGACATACACGCAACACCAAAGCTTTTCGAGTTAGAACATGTTGTTTAGGAAAAACAAGATAATTTCACACGATGCAGGATTTCCTTAAAACGTGGTAATCTGACATATTTTTTCAAGAGCAAACTCTCCTGTGCGTTCTCTTTTGAGGCTACACGCTGAGACATACAAGCCCTGTGCATTCTCTTTTGAGGGTGCGCGCTTAGACATACATGCAACACCAAAGATTTTCGAGTTTCAACGTGTTGTTAAGGAAAAACAAGATAATTTCGCAAGATGCGGGATTTCCTTAAAACGTGGTATTCTGATAAATTTTTTCGAGAGAAAACTCTCCTGTGCCTTCTCTTTTGCGGCTACAAGCTTCAACATACACACAACTCCCAATCTTTTCGAATTTCAACTTGTTGTTTAGGAAATACAAGATAATTTTGTAGGGAGCGTTATTTCTTCTCATAAACTTTAACTATTTCTAATATGTACATATTTGTCTTTACTCTGCAACACTGTATTTCCATGTAACATGGTATTCTGACATATTATTTCGAGAGAAAACTCTCCTGTGCGTTCTCTTCTGAGGCTACACACTTAGGCATACACACAACACCAAAGCATTTCGAGTTAAAACGTGTTGTTTATGAAAAAAAAGATAATATCGCACAATGCTGGATTTCCTTAAAACGTGGTATTCTGACATATTTTTTCCAGAGAAAACTCTCCTGTGCGTTCTCTTTTGAGGCTACATGCTTAGACATACACGCAACACCAAAGCATTGCGAGTAACAAAGTTTTGTTTAGGAAAAACAAGATAATTTCGCATGATGCGTTATTTCTTCTCATAAAGTTTAAGTATTTCTAATTCGTACGTATTTGTCCTTACTTTGCAACATTGTATTTCCTTATAACGTGGTATTCTTACATATTCTTTCGAGAGAAAACTCTCCCGTGCGTTCTCTTTTGAGGCTACACACTTAGACATACACGCAACACCAAAGCTTTTCGAGTTAAAACCTTTTGTTTAGGAAAAACAAGATAATTTCTCACAATGAGGGATTTCCTTAAAACGTGGTATTGTGATATATTTTTTCGAGAGAAAACTCTCCTGTACATTCTCTTTTGAGGCTGCACACTTAGTCATACATGCAACACAATATCTTTTCGAGTTACAACGTGTTGTTTGGGAAAAACAAGATAATTTTGCATGACGCGTTATTTCTTCTGGTAAAGTTTAAGTATTTCTAATATGCACGTATTTGTCTTTACTCTGCAACACTGTATTTCTTTATAACATTGTATTCTTACATATTCTTTCGAGAGAAATCTCTCCTGTGCGTTCTCTTTTGAGGCTACAAGCTTAGACATACAGGCAACACCAAAGCTTTTCCAGTTACAACGTGTTGTTTAGGAAAAACAACATAATTTCGCACGATGCCTGTTTTCCTAAAAACGTGGTATTCTGACATATTTTTTCTAGAGAGAATTCTCCTGTGGGTTCTCTTTTGAGGATCCATGTTTAGCCATACATGCAACAACAAATCTTTTCGAGTTACAACGTGTTGTTTAGGAAATACAAGATAATTTGGTACGATGCAATATTTCTTCTCGTCAAGTTTAAGTATTTCTAATATGTACGTATTTGTCTTTACTCTGCAACAGTGTATTTACTTATAATGTGGTATTCTTACATATTCTTTCGAGTGAAAACTCTCCTGTGCATTCCCTTTTGAGGCTACACGCTTAGACATACACGCAACACCAAATCTTTTCAAGTTACAACGTGTTGTTTAGGAAAAACAAGGTAATTTTGCATGATGCGTTATTTCTTCTCGTCAAGTTTAAGTATTTCTAATATGTACGTATTTGTCTTTACTCTGCTACACTGTATTTACTTATAACGTGGAATTCTTACATATTCTTTCGAGAGAACACTCTCCTGTGCATTCTCTTTTGAGGCTACATGCTTAGACATACACGCAACAGCAAATCTTTTCGAGTTACAACGTGTTGTTAAGGAAAAGCAAGATAATTTCACAAGATGCGGGATTTCCTTAAAACGTGGTATTCAGACATATTTTTTCGAGAGAAAACTCTCCTCTGCATTCTCTTTTGAGGCTACAAACTTAGACATACACGCAACACCAAATCTTTTCGAATTTCAAATTGTTGTTTAGGAAATACAAGATAATTTTGTAAGGAGCGTTATTTCTTCTCGTAAAGTTTAAGTATTTCTAATACGTATGTATTTGTCTTTACTCTGTAACACTGTATTTCCTTGTAACATGGTATTCTGACATATTCTTTCGAGAGAAAACTCTCATGTGCATTCTCTTCTGAGGCAACACACTTAGACATACGCGCAACACCAAAGCTTTTCGAGTTACAACGTGTTGTGTAGGTAAAACAAGATATTTTCGCACGATGCTGGGTTTCCTTAAAACGTGGTATTCTGACATATTTTTTCAAGAGAAAACTCTCCTGTGTGTTCTCTTTTCCGGCTACATGCTTAGACATACACGCAACACCAACTCTTTACTAATATCAACTAGTTGTTTTGGAAATACAAGATAATTTTGTACGGAGCGTTATTTCTTCTCATAAAGTTTAAGTATTTCTAATACGTACGTATTTGTGTTTACTCTGCAACACTGTATTTCCTTGTAACGTGGTATTCTTGCATATTCTGTCGAGAGAAAATTGTCCTGTGCGTTCTCTTTTGAGGCTGCACGCTTAGACATACACGCAACACCAAAGCTTTTCGAGTTACAACATGTTGTTAAGGAAAAACAAGATAATTTCGCAAGATGCAGGATTTCCTTAAAACGTGGTATTCTTACATATTCTTTTGAGAGAAAACTCTCCTGTGTGTTCTCTTTTGAGGCTGCACCCTTATACATAGACGCAACACCAAAGCTTTTCGAGTTACAACGTGTTGTTTAGGAAAAACAAGATAATTTCGCACGATGCGGGATTTCCTAAAAACGTGGTATTCTGACATATTTTTTTTCGAGAGAAAACTCTCATGTGCGTTCTCTTTTGAGGCTGCACTCTTAGACATACTTGCAACACCAAATCTTTTCGAGTTAAAACGTGTTGTTTAGGAAAAATAAGATAATTTTGCACGGTGCTTTATTTCTTCTCGTAAATTTTAAGTATTTCTAATACGTACGTATTTGTCTTTACTCTGCAACACTGTATTTCCTTATAACGTGGTATTCTTACATATTCTTTCAAGAGGAAACTCTCCTGTGCATTCTCCTCTGAGGCTACACACTTGCACATACACGCAAAACAAAGCTTTTCGAGTTAAAACATGTTGTTTAGGAAAAACAAGATAATTTCTCACAATGCGGGTTTTCCTTAAAACGTGGCATTCTGACATGTTTTTTCGAGAGAAAACTCTCCTGGGCGTTCTCTTTTGAGGCTACACGCTTAGTCATACACGCAACACTAATCTTTTCGAGGTACAACGTGTTGTTTAGGAAAAACAAGATAATTTTGCATGATGCGTTATTTCTTCTCATAAAGTTTAAGTATTTCTAAAACGTACTTATTTGTTTTTACTCTGCAACAAGGTATTCCATTAGAACGTAGAATTCTTTCATATTCTTTCGAGAGGAAACTCTCCTGTGCATTTTCTTTTGAGGCTACATGCTTAGACATAAACGCAACACCAAAGATTTTCGAGTAACAATATGTTGTTTAGGAAAAACAAGATAATTTCGCATGATGCGGTATTTCCTTAAAACGTGGTACTCTGACATATTTTTTCGAGAGAAAATTCTCCTGTGGGTTCTCTTTAGAGGCTACAAATTTAGACATACAAGCAACACCAAATCTTTTCTAGTTACAACGTGTTGTTTAGGAAAAACAAGATAATTTTGCACGATGCATTATTTCTTCACGTAAATTTTAAGTATTTCTAATACATATGTATTTGTCTTTACTCTGCAACACTGTATTTCCTTATAACGTGGTATTCTTACATATTCTTTCAAGAGAAAACTCTCCTCTTCGTTCTCTTTTGAAGCTACATGCTTAGACATACACGCAACACCAAATCTTTTCGACTTACAACGTTTAGGAAAAACAAGATAATTGCTCACGTTGCGGGATTTCCTAAAAACGTGGTATTCTGACATATTTTTTCGAGAGAAAACTCTCTTGTGCATTCTCTTTTGAGGCTACAGGCTTAGCCATACACGCAACACCAAATCATTTCGATTTTCAACGTGATGTTTAGGAAATACAAGATAATATTGTATGATGTGTTATTTCTTCTGGTTAAGTTTAAGTATTTCTAATACGTACATATTTGTCTTTAACTGCAACACTGTATTTCCTTGTATCGTGGTATTCTTATATATTCTTTGGAGAGAAAACTCTCCTGTGCGTTCTCTTTTGAGGTTAAACACTTAGACATACATGCAACACCAAAGCTTTTTGAGTTACAACATGTTGTTTAGGAAAAACAAGATAATTTCGCACGATGCAGGATTTCCTTATAACGTGGTATTCTGACATATTTTTTCAGAGAAAACACTCCTGTGCATTCTCTTTTGAGGCTACCAGCTTAGACATACATGTAACACCAAATCTTTTCGAGTTACAACGTGTTGTTTAGGAAAAACAATATAATTTTGCATGATGCGTTATTTCTTCTCATAAAGTTTAAGTATTTCCAATATGTATGTATTTGTCTTTACTCTGCAATATTGTATTTCCTTATAACGTGGTATTCTTACATATTCTTTCGAGAGAAAATTCTCCTGTGCATTCCCTTTTGAGGGTGCGCGCTTAGACATACACGCAACACCAAAGATTTTCGAGTTTCAACATGTTTTTAAGGAAAAACAAGATAATTTCGCAAAATGCGGGATTTCCTTAAAACGTGGTATTCTGAAATATTTTTTCGAGACAAAACTCTCCTGTGCGTTCTCTTTTGCGGCTGCAAGCTTAAACATACACGCAACTCCCAATCTTTTCAAATTTCAACTTGTTGTAAATTTTGTACGGAGCGTTATTTCTTCTCGTAACCTTTAACTATTTCTAGTATGTACGTATTTGTCTTTACTCTGCAACACTGTATTTCCTTGTAACATGGTATTCTGACATATTATTTCGAGAGAAAACTCTCCTGTGCGTTTTCTTCTGAGGCTACACACTTAGGCATACACACAGCACCAAAGCTTTTCGAGTTAAATGTATTGTTTATGAAAAAAAAACATAATATCGCACAATGCTGGATTTCCTTAAAACGTGGTATTCTGACATATTTTTTCCAGAGAAAACTCTCCAGTGCGTTCTCTTTTGAGGATACACGCTTAGACATACAAGCAACACCAAAGCATTGCGAGTAACAAAGTTTTGTTTAGGAAAAACAAGATAATTTCGCATGATGCGTTATTTCTTCTCATAAAGTTTAAGTATTTCTAATATGAACGTATTTGTCCTTACTTTGCAACACTGTATTTCCTTATAACGTGGTATTCTTATATATTCTTTCGAGAGAAAATTCTCCTGTGCGTTCTCTTTTGAGGCTACACACTTAGACATACACGCAACACCAAAGCTTTTTGAGTTAAAACCTTTTGTTTAGGAAAAACAAGATAATTTCTCACAATGCGGGATTTCCTTAAAACGTGGTATTGTGACATATTTTTTCGAGAGAAAACTCTCCTGTGCGTTCTCTTTTGAGGCTGCACACTTAGTCATACATGCAACACAATATCTTTTCGAGTTACAGCGTGTTGTTTTGGAAAAACAAGATAATTTTGCACGACGCGTTATTTCTTATAGTAAAGTTTAAGTATTTCTAATATGTACGTATTTGTCTTTACTCTGCAACACTGTATTTCTTTATAACATGGTATTCTTACATATTCTTTCGAGAGAAATCTCTCCTGTGCGTTTTCTTTTGAGGCTACAAGCTTAGACATACAGGCAACACCAAAGCTTTTCCAGTTACAACGTGTTGTTTAGGAAAAACAACATAATTTCGCACGATGCCTGTTTTCCTAAAAACGTGGTATTCTGACATATTTTTTCTAGAGAGAATTCTCCTGTGGGTTCTCTTTTGAGGATCCACGTTTAGACATACACGCAACAACAAATCTTTTCGAGTTACAACGTGTTGTTTAGGAAATACAAGATAATTTGGTACGATGCAATATTTCTTCTTGTCAAGTTTAAGTATTTCTAATATGTACGTATTTGTCTTTACTCTGCAACACTGTATTTACTTATAACATGGAATTCTTACATATTCTTTCGAGAGAACACTCTCCTGTGCGTTCTTTTTTGAGGCTACAAGCTTAGACATACACACAACAGCAAATCTTTTCGAGTTACAACGTGTTGTTAAGGAAAAACAAGATAATATCGCAAGATGCGGGATTTCCTTAAAACGTGGTATTCTGACATATTTTTTTCGAGAGAAAACTCTCATGTGCGTTCTCTTTTGAGGCTACACTCTTAGACATACTCGCAACACCAAATCTTTTCAAGTTACAACGTGTTGTTTAGGAAAAACAAGATAACTTTGCACGATGCTTTATTTCTTCTCGTAAATTTTAAGTATTTCTAATACGTACGTATTTGTCTTTACTCTGCAACACTGTATTTCCTTAAAACGTGGTATTCTTACATATTCTTTCAAGAGAATACTCTCCTGTGCATTCTCTTCTGAGGCTACACACTTACACATACACGCAACACAAAGCTTTTCGAGTTAAAACATGTTGTTTAGGAAAAACAAGATAATTTCTCACAATGTGGGTTTTCCTTAAAACGTGGTATTCTGACATGTTTTTTCGAGAGAAAACTCTCCTGGGCGTTCTCTTTTGAGGCTACACGCTTAGTCATACACGCAACACTAATCTGTTCGAGGTACAACGTGTTGTTTAGGAAAAACAAGATAATTTTGCATGATGTGTTATTTCTTCTCATAAAGTTTAAGTATTTCTAAAACGTACTTATTTGTTTTTACTCTGCAACACTGTATCCCATTAGAACGTGGAATTCTTTCATATTCTTTCGAGAGAAACCTCTCCTGTGCATTTTCTTTTGAGGCTACATGGTTAGACATAAACACAACACCAAAGATTTTCGAGTAACAACGTGTTGTTTAGGAAAAACAAGATAATTTCGCATGATGCGGTATTTCCTTAAAACGTGGTACTCTGACATATTTTTTCGAGAGAAAATTCTCCTGTGGGTTCTCTTTAGAGGCTACAAATTTAGACATACAAACAACACCAAATCTTTTCTAGTTACAACGTGTTGTTTAGGAAAAACAAGATAATTTTGCACGATGCATTATTTCTTCTAGTCAATTTTAAGTATTTCTAATACGTACGTATGTATCTTTACTCTGCAACACTGTATTTCCTTATAAGGTGGTATTCTTACATATTCCTTCGAGAGAAAACTCTCCTCTTCGTTCTCTTTTGAAGTTACACGCTTAGACATACACGCAGCACCAAAGATTTTGCAGTTACAACGTGTTGTTTAGGAAAAACAACATAATTTCGCCCGATGCCTGTTTTCCTTAAAACGTGGTATTCTGACATATTTTTTCTAGAGAGAATTCTCCTGTGGGTTCTCTTTTGAGGATCCACGTTTAGACATACACTCAACAACAAATCTTTGCGAGTTACAACGTGTTGTTTAGGAAATACAAGATAATCTGGTACGATGCAATATTTCTTCTTGTCAAGTTTAAGTATTTCTAATATGTACTTATTTGTCTTTACTCTGCAACAGTGTATTTACTTATAATGTGGTATTCTTATATATTCTTTCGAGTGAAAACTCTCCTGTGCTTTCCCTTTTGAGGCTACACACTTAGACATACACGCAACACCAAATCTTTTCGAGTTACAACGTGTTGTTTAGGATAAACAAGATAATTTTGCATGATGCGTTATTTCTTCTAGTAAAGTTTAAGTACTTCTAATATGTTCGTATTTGTCTTTACTCTGCAACACTGTATCTACTTATAACGTGGAATTCTTACATATTCTTTCGAGAGAAAACTCTCCTGTGCGTTCTGTTTTGAGGCTACATGTTTAGATATACACGCAACAGCAAATCTTTTCGAGTTACAACATGTTGTTAAGGAAAAACAAGATAATATCGCAAGATGCAGGATTTCCTTAAAACGTGGTATTCTGACATATTTTTTCGAGGGAAAACTCTCCTGTGCCTTCTCTTTTGAGGCTACTAGCTTAGACATACACGCAACACCAAATCTATTCAAATTTCAACTTGTTGTTTGGAAATACAAGATAATGTTGTAAGGAGCGTTGTTTCTTCTCATAAAGTTTAAGTATTTCTAATACGTATGTATTTGTCTTTACTCTGCAACACTGTATTTCCTTGTAACATGGTATTCTGACATATTGTTTCGAGAGAAAACTCTCCTGTGCGTTCTCTTCTGAGGCTACACACTTAGACATACATGCAACACCAAATCTTTTCGAGTTAAAACATGTTGTTTAGGAAACACAAGATAACTTCTCACGATGCGGGATCTACTTAAAACGTGGAATTGTGACATATTTTTTTTGAGAAAAACTCTCCTGTGCTTTCTCTTTTGAGGCTGCATGCTTAGTCATACATGCAACACAATATCTTTTCGAGTTACAACGTGTTGTTTAGGAAAAACAAGATAATTTTGCACAACGCGTTATTTCTTCTAGTAAAGTTTAAGTATTTCTAATACGTACGTATTTGTTTTTATTCTGCAACACTGTATTTCCTTATAACATGGTATTCTTACATATTCTTTCGAGAGAAATCTCTCCTGTGCGATCTCTTTTGAGGCTACAAGCTTAGACATACACACAACACCAAAGCTTTTCGAGTTACAACATGATGTTTAGGAAAAACAAGATAATTTCGCATGATGCAGTATTTCCTTAACACGTGTAATTCTGACATATTTTTTCGAGTGAAAATTCTCCTGTGGGTTCTCATTGGAGGCTACACATTTAGACATACACGCAACACCAAATCTTTTCTAGTTACAACGTGTTGTTTAGGAAAAACAAGATAATTTTCAAGATGCATTATTTCTTCTCGTAAATTTGAAGTATTTCTAATACGTACGTATTTTTCTTTACTCTGCAACACTGTATTTCCTTATAACGTGGTATTCTTTCATATTCTTTCGAGAGAAAACTCTCCTCTTCGTTCTCTTTTGAGGCTACACGCTTAGACATACACGCAACACCAAAACTCTTCGAGTTACAACGTGTTATTTAGGCAAAACAAGATTATTTCGCACGATGCGGGATTTCCTTAAAACGTGGTATTCTGACATATTTTTTGGAGAGAAAATTCTCCTGTGGGTTCTCCTTTGAGGCTACACACTTAGACATACACGCAATACCAAAGCTTTTCAAGTTACAACGTTTTGTTTACGAAAAACAAGATAATTTCGCATGATGCGTTATTTCTTCTCATAAAGTTTAAGTATTTCTAATACGTATGTATTTGTCCTTATTCTGCAACACTGTATTTCCTTATAACGTGGTATTCTTACATATTCTTTCAAGAGAAAACTTTCCTGTGCATTCTCTTTTGAGGCTACACACTTAGACATACATGCAACACCAAAGCTTTTCGAGTTAAAACATGTTGTTTAGGAAAAACAAGATAATTTCACATGATGCGGGATTTCCTTAAAACGTGGTATTCTGACATATTTTTTCCAGAGAAAACGCTCCTGTACGTTCTCCTTTGAGGCTGCACGCTTAGTCATACATGCAACACCATATCTTTTCGAGTTACAACGTGTTGTTTAGGAAAAACAATATAATTTTGCACAACGTGTTATTTCTTCTAGTAAAGTTTAAGTATTTCTAATACGTATGTATTTGTCTTTACTCTGCAACACTGTATTTCCTTGTAACATGGTATTCTGACATATTGTTTCGAGAGAAAACTCTCCTGTGCGTTCTCTTCTGAGGCTACACACTTAGACATACATGCAACACCAAATCTTTTCGAGTTAAAACATGTTGTTTAGGAAACACAAGATAACTTCTCACGATGCGGGATCTACTTAAAACGTGGAATTGTGACATATTTTTTTCGAGAAAAACTCTCCTGTGCTTTCTCTTTTGAGGCTGCATGCTTAGTCATACATGCAACACAATATCTTTTCAAGTTACAACGTGTTGTTTAGGAAAAACAAGATAATTTTGCACAACGCGTTATTTCTTCTAGTAAAGTTTAAGTATTTCTAATACGTACGTATTTGTTTTTATTCTGCAACACTGTATTTCCTTATAACATGGTATTCTTACATATTCTTTCGAGAGAAATCTCTCCTGTGCGATCTCTTTTGAGGCTACAAGCTTAGACATACACACAACACCAAAGCTTTTCGAGTTACAACATGATGTTTAGGAAAAACAAGATAATTTCGCATGATGCAGTATTTCCTTAACACGTGTAATTCTGACATATTTTTTCGAGTGAAAATTCTCCTGTGGGTTCTCATTGGAGGCTACACATTTAGACATACACGCAACACCAAATCTTTTCTAGTTACAACGTGTTGTTTAGGAAAAACAAGATAATTTTCAAGATGCATTATTTCTTCTCGTAAATTTGAAGTATTTCTAATACGTACGTATTTTTCTTTACTCTGCAACACTGTATTTCCTTATAACGTGGTATTCTTTCATATTCTTTTGAGAGAAAACTCTCCTCTTCGTTCTCTTTTGAGGCTACACGCTTAGACATACACGCAACACCAAAACTCTTCGAGTTACAACGTGTTATTTAGGCAAAACAAGATTATTTCGCACGATGCGGGATTTCCTTAAAACGTGGTATTCTGACATATTTTTTGGAGAGAAAATTCTCCTGTGGGTTCTCCTTTGAGGCTACACACTTAGACATACACGCAATACCAAAGCTTTTCAAGTTACAACGTTTTGTTTACGAAAAACAAGATAATTTCGCATGATGCGTTATTTCTTCTCATAAAGTTTAAGTATTTCTAATACGTATGTATTTGTCCTTATTCTGCAACACTGTATTTCCTTATAACGTGGTATTCTTACATATTCTTTCAAGAGAAAACTTTCCTGTGCATTCTCTTTTGAGGCTACACACTTAGACATACATGCAACACCAAAGCTTTTCGAGTTAAAACATGTTGTTTAGGAAAAACAAGATAATTTCACATGATGCGGGATTTCCTTAAAACGTGGTATTCTGACATATTTTTTCCAGAGAAAACGCTCCTGTACGTTCTCCTTTGAGGCTGCACGCTTAGTCATACATGCAACACCATATCTTTTCGAGTTACAACGTGTTGTTTAGGAAAAACAATATAATTTTGCACAACGTGTTATTTCTTCTAGTAAAGTTTAAGTATTTCTAATACGTATGTATTTGTCTTTACTCTGCAACACTGTATTTCCTTATAACGTGATATTCTTTCATATTCTTTCGAGAGAAATCTCTCCTGTCCATTCTCTTTTGAGGCTACATGCTTAGACATACATGCAACACCAAAGCTTTTCGAGTGACAACGTGTTGTTTAGGAAAAACAAGATAATATCGCATGATGCGGTATTTCCTTAAAACGTGGATTTCTGACATTTTCTTCGAGAGGAAATTCTCCTGTGGGTTCTCTTTGGAGGCTACACAATTAGACATACATGCACCACCAAGTCTTTTCTAGTTACAACGTGTTGTTTAGGAAAAACAAGATAATTTTGCACGATACATTACTTCTCGCAAATTTTAAGTATTTCTAATATGTATGTATTTGTTTTTAATCTGCAACACTGTATTCCGTTATAACGTGGAATTCTTACATATTCTTTTGAGAGAAAACTCTCCTGTGCATTCTCTTTTGAGGCTACATGCTTAGACATACACGCAACACCAAAGCTTTTCAAGTTACCACGTGTTGTTTAGGAAAAACAAGATAATTTCGCATGATGCGGTATTTCCTTAAAACGTGGAATTCTGACATATTTTTTCGAGAGAAAATTCTCCTGTGGGTTCTCTTTGGAGGCTACACATTTAGACATACACGCAACACCAAATCCTTTCTAGTTACAACGTGTCGTTTTGGAAAAACAAGATAATTTTGCAGGATGCATTATTTCTTCTCATAAATTTTAAGTATATCTAAAACGTACGTATTTGTCTTTACTCTGCAACACAGTATTTCCGTATAACGTGGTATTCTTTCATATTCTTTTGAGAGAAAACTGTCTTCTTCGTTCTCTTTTGAGGCTACCGCTTAGATATACATGCAACACCAAAGCTTTTCGAGTTACAACTTGTTGTTTAGGAAAAACAAGATAATTTCGCACGATGCGGGATTTCCTTAAAACGTGGTATTCTGACATATTTTTTGGAGAGAAAATTCTCCTTTGGGTTCTCTTTTGATGCTACACATTTTTACTTACAAGCAACACCAAATCTTTTCAGGTTATAACGTGTTGTTTAGGATATAAAAGATATTTTGTACGATGTGTTATTTCTTCTCGTACAGTTTAAGTATTTCTAATACTTACGTATTTGTCTTTACTCTGCAACACTGTATTTGCTTATAACGTGGTATTCTTACATATTCTTTCGAGAGAAAACGCTTCTGTGCGTTCTCTTTTGAGGCTACACGCTAAGACATACATGCAACACCAAAGCTTTTCAAGTTACCACGTGTTGTTTAGGAAAAACAAGAAAATTTCTCACAGTGAGCGATTTCCATAAAACGGGGTATTCTGAGATGTTTTTTGAGAGAAAACTCTCCTGTGCGTACTCTTTTGAGGCTAGAAGCTTAGACATACACGCAACACCAAATCTTTTCGAGTTACAACGTGTTATTTAGGAAAAACAAGATAATTATGCTCGATGCGTTATTTCTTCTCATAAAGTTTTAGTATTTCCAATATGCACGTATATGTCTTTAATATGCAACACTGTATTTCCTTGTAATATGTATTCTTACATATTCTTTCGAGAGAAAACTCTCCTGTGTGTTACTTCTGAGGCTACACACTTAAGACATACACTCAACACGAAAGCTTTTCGAGTTACAACATGTTGTTTAGGAAAAACAAGATAATTTCACACGATGAGCGATTTCCTTAAAACGGGGAATTCTGACATGTTTTTTCGAGAGAAAACTCCTGTGCGTTCTCTATTGAGGCTGCACGATTAGACATACACGCAACAGCAAATCGTTTCGAGTTACAGCTTGTTGTTAAGGAAAAACAATATAATTTGCAAGATGCGGTATTTCCTTAAAACGTGGTATTCTGACATACTTTTTCGAGAGAAAACTCTCCTGTGCATTCCCTTTTGAGGCTACAACCGTAGACATACATGCAACACCAAATCTTTTCGAATTTCAACTTGTTGTTTAGGAAATACAAGATAATTTTGTAAGGAGCGTTATTTCTTCTCATAAATTTTAATTATTTCTAATAAGTATGTATTTGTCTTTACTCTGCAACACTGTATTTCCTTGTAACGTGGTATTCTGACATATTCTTTCGAGAGAAAACTCTCCTGTGCGTTCTCTTCTGAGGCTACACACTTAGACATACACGCAACACCAAAGCTTTTTGAGTTAAAACGTGTTGTTTAGGAAAAACAAGATAATTTCGCACAATGCTGGATTTCCTTAAAACGTGGTATTCTGACATATTTTTTCGAGAGAAAACACTCCTGTGCATTCTCTTTTGGGGCTACACGCTTAGTCATACACGCAACAGCAAATCTTTTCGGGTTACAACGTGTTGTTTACGAAAAACAAGATAATTTTGCATGATGCGTAATTTCTTCTCGTAAAGTTTAAGTATTTCCAATGTGTACGTATTTGTCTTTATTCTGCAACACTGTATTTCATTATAACATGGTATTCTTACATATTCTTTCGAGATAAAATTCTCCTGTGCATTCTCTTTTGAGGTTGCACGCTTAGTCATACACGCAACACCAAATCTTTTCGAGTTACAACGTGTTGTTTAGGAAATACAAGATAATTTTGTAAGATGTGTTATTTCTTCTCGTAAAGGTTAATTATTTCGAATACGTACGTATTTGTCTTTACTCTGCAATACTATATCCTTATAACGTGGTATTCTTACATATTCATTCGAGAGAAAACCCTCCTGTGCCTTCTCTTTTGAGGCTACACGCTTAAACATACACGCAATACCAAAGCTTTTCGAGTTACAACGTGTTATTTAGGGAAAACCAAGATAATTTCCCGCGATGCGGTATTTCCTTAAAACGTGGTTCTGACACATTTTTTCGAGAGAAAATTCTCCTGTGGGTTCTCTTTTGAGGCTACACATTTACACATACACGCAACACCATATCTTTCGAGTTACAACGTGTTCTTTACGAAATACAAGATAATTTTGTGCGATGCGTTATTTCTTCCCTTAAAGTGTAAGTATTTCTAATACGTACGTATTTGTCTTTACTATGCAACACTGTATTTCCTTGTAACGGGGTATTCTTAAATATCCTTTCGAGAGAAAACTCTCCTGTGCATTCTCCTCTGTGGCTACACACTTAGACATATACGCAACACCAAAGCTTTTAGATTTAAAACTTGTTGTTTAGGAAAAAGCAAGTTAATTTCGCACGATGTGGGATTCCTTAAAATGTGGAATTCTGACGCATTCATTCTAGAGTAAACTCTCCTGTGCGTTCTCTTTTGAGGCTACACACGTAGTCATACACGCAACACCAAAGCTTTTCGAGTACAATGTGTTGTTTAGGAAAAACAAGATAATTTTGCAGGATGCATTATTTCTTCTCGTAAAGTTTAAGTATTTCTAATACGTACATATTTGTCTTTAATCTGCAACACTGTGTTTCCTTATAACATGGTATTCTTACATATTCTTTCGAGAGAAAACTCTCCTGTGCATTCTCTTTTGAGCCTGCACGCTTAGACATACACACAACACCAAAGCTATTCGAGTTACAATGTGTTATTAAGGAAAACAAGATAATTTCGCAAGATGCGGGAATTCCTTAAAACGAGGTATTCTGACAAGCTTTTTCGAGAGAAATCTCTCCTGTGCATTCTCTTTTGAGTCTACGTGCTTAGACATACATGCAACACCAAATCTTTTTGAGTTACAACATGTTGTTTAGAAAATACAACATAATTTTGTATGATGCCTTATTTCTTCTCGTAAAGTTTAAGTATTTCTAATACGTACGTGTTTGTCTTTACTCTGCAACACTGTATTTCCTTGTAACGAGGTATTCTTACATATTCTTTTGAGAGAAAACTCTCCTGTGCATTCTCTTCTGACGCTACACACTTAGACATACACGCAACACCAAAGCTTTTTGAGTTAAAACTGGTTCTTTATGTAAAAACAAGATAATTACGCATGATGCGGGATTTCCTTAAAACGTGGTGTTCTGACATATTCATTCGTGAGAAAACTCTCCTGGGCGTTATCTTTTGAGGCTACACTCTTAGTCATACATGCAACACCAAATCTTATCGAGTTACCACGTGTTGTTTAGTAAAAACAAGATAATTTTGTTCGATGCATTATTTCTTCTCGTAAAGTTTAAGTATTTCTAATAAGTAAGTATTTGTCTTTACTCTGCAACACTGTATTCTGTTATAACGTGGAATTCTTAGATATTCTTTCGAGAGAAAAATCTCCTGTGCGTTCGCTTTTGCGGCTAAATGCTTAGACATACACGCAACACCAAATCTTTACGAATTTCAACTTGTTGTTTAGGAAATACAAGATAATTTTGTACGGAGCGTTATTTCTTCTCTTAAAGTTTAAGTATTTCTAATATGTACATATTTGTCTTTACTCTGCAACACTGTATTTCCTTGTAACGTAGTATTCTGACATATTCTTTCGAGAGAAAACTCTCCTGTGCATTCTCATCTGAGGCTACACACTTAGGCATACACACAACACCAAAGCTTTTCGAGATAAAACGTGTTGTTTAGGAAAAACAAGATAATATCGCACAATGCTGGATTTCCTTAAACCTGGTATTCTGACATATTTTTTTCGAGGGAAAACTCTCCTGTGCGTTCTCTTTTGAGGCTACATGCTTAGTCATACACTCAACACCATATCTTTTTGAGTTACAACGTGTTGTTTAGGAAAAACAAGATAATTTTGCATGAGGCGTTATTTCTTTTCGTAAAGTTTAATTATTTCTAATACGTACATATTTGTCTTTACTCTGCAACACTGTATTCCGTTATAACGTGGAATTCTAACATATTCTTTCAAGAGAAAACTCACCTGTGCATTCTCTTTTGAGGCTACATGCTTAGACATGCACGCAACACCAAAGCTTTCCGAGTTACAACATGTTGTTTAGGAAAAACAAGATAATTTCGCATGATGCGGTATTTCCTTAAAACGTGGTATTCTGACATTTTTTCGAGAGATAACTCTCCTGTGCGTTCTCTTTTGAGGCTGCACGCTTAGTCATACATGCAACACCATATCTTTTCGAGTTACAACGTGTTGTTTAGGAAAAACAAGAAAACTTTGCATGACGCGTTATTTCTTCTCGTAAAGTTTAAGTATTTTTAATACGTATGTATTTGTCTTTACTCTGCAACAATGTATTACCTTATAACGCGGTATTCTTACATATTCTTTCGAGAGAAAACTCTCCTGTGCATTCTCTTTTGAAGCTGAACCCTTACACATACACGCAACACCAAACTTTGCGAGTTACAATATGTTGTTTAGGAAAAACACGATAATTTCGCACGATGCGGGATTTCCTTATAACGAGGTATTCTGAAATATTTTTTCGAGAGAAAACTATCCTGTGCATTTTCTTTTGCAGTTACACACTTAGACATACACACAACACCAAAGCTTTTCGAGTTACAACGTGTTGTTTAAGAAAAACAACATAATTTCTCACGATGCGGGATTTCTTTAAAACGTGGTATTATGACATATTTTTCGAGAGAAAACTCACCTGTGCTTTCTATTTTGAGGCTACACGCTTAGTCATACACTCAACACCAAATCTTTTCGAGTTACCACGTGTTGTTTAGGAAAAACAAGATAATTTTGCATGATGCGTTATTTCTTCTCATATCGTTTAAGTATTTCTAATACGTACATATTTGTCTTTACTCTGCAACACTGTATTACGTTATAACGTGGAATTCTTACATATTCTTTCGAGAGAAAACTCTCCTGTGTGTTCTCTTTTGAGGCTGCATGCTTAGCCATACACTCAACACCAAATCTTTACGAATACCAACTTGTTGTTTAGGAAATACAAGATAATTTTGTAAGGAGCGTTGTTTCTTCTCATAAAGTTTAAGTATTTCTAATACGTACCTATTTGTCTTTACTCTGCAACACTGTATTTCCTTGTAACGTGGTATTCTGACATATTCTTTCGAGAGAAAACTCTCCTGTGCATTCTCTTCTGAGGCTACAAACTTAGGCATACACACAACACCAAAGCTTTTTGAGTTACAACGTGTTGTTTAGGAAAAAAAGATAATTTCACACAATGCGGGATTTCCTTAAAACGTGGTATTCTGACATATTTTTTCGAGAGAAAAATATCCTGTGCATTCTCTTTTGAGGCTACAAGCTTAGACATACATGCAACATGAAATCTTTATGAGTTAAAACGTGTTGTTTATGAAATAAAAGATAATTTTGTACAATGCGTTATTTCTTCTCGTAAAGTTTAAGTATTTCTAATACGTACTTATTTGTCCTTCCTCTGCAACACTGTATTTCCTTATAACGTGGTATTCTTACATATTCTTTCAAGAGAAAACTCTCCTGTGCATTCTCTTTTTAGGGTACACACTTAGACATACACGCAACACCAAAGCTTTTCCAGTTAAAACATGTTGTTTAGGAAAAACAAGATAATTTCACACGATGCGGGATTTCCTTAAAACATGGTATTCTGACATAATTTTTTGAGAGAATACTCTCCTGTGTGTTCTCTTTGAGGATACACGTTTAGATATACACGCAACAACAAATCTTTTCGAGTTAAAACGTGTTGTTTAGGATATACAAGATAATTTTGTATGATGTGTTATTTCTTCTCATAAAGTTTAAGTATTTCTAATATGCACGTATTTGTCTTTACTCGCAACACTGTATTTCCTTGTAATGTGGTATTCTTACATATTCTTTCGAGTGAAAACTCTCCTGTGCATTCTATTTTGAGGCTACATGCTTACACATACATGCAAAAGCAAAGCTTTTCGAGTTACAACGAGTTGTGTAGGAAAAACAAGATAATTTCACACGATGCTGGATTTCCTTAAAACGTGGTATTCTGACATATTTTTCAAGAGAACATTCTCCTGTGCATTCGATTTTGAGGCTACATGCTTATACATACACGCAACACAAAATCTTTTCGAGTTACAATGTGTTGTTTAGGAAATACAAGATAATTTTGCACGATGCGTTATTTCTTCTCATAAAATTTAAGTATTTCTAATACGTAAGTATTTGTCTTTACTCTGCAACACTTTATTTCCTTGTAACCTGGTATTCTGACATATTCTTTCAAGAGAAAACTCTCCTGTGCATTCTCTTCTGAGGCTACACACTTAGGCATACACACAACACCAAAGCTTTTCGAGTTACAACGTGTTGTTTAGGAAAAACAAGATAGTTTCGCAAGATGCAGGATTTCCTTAAAACGTGGTATTATGGCATATTTTTTCGAGAGAAAACTCTCCTGTGCGTTCTCCTTTGAGGCTACAAGCTTAGACATACATGCAACACCAAATCTTTTCGAGTTGCAACGTGTTGTTTAAGAAATACAAGATAATTTTTTTACGATGCGTTATTTCTTCTCGTAAAGTTTAAGTATTTCTAATACATACGTATTTGTCCTTACTCTGCAACACTGTATTTCCTTATAACGTGGTATTCTTACATATTCTTTCAAGAGAAAACTCTCCCGTGCGTTCTCATTTGAGGCTACACACTTAGACATACACGCAACACCAAAGCTTTTCGAGTTAAAACATGTTGTTTAGGAAAAAGAAGATAATTTCACACGATGGGGGATTTCTTTAAAACGTGGTATTCTGACATATTTTTTCGAGAGAATACTCTCCTGTGGGTTCTCTTTGAGGATACACGTTCAGACATACACGCAACAACAAATCTTTTCGAGTTACAACATGTTGTTTAGGAAATACAATATAATTTTGTATGATGCGTTATTTCTTCTCATAAAGTTTAAGTATTTCTAATATGTACGTATTTGTCTTTACTCTGCAACACTGTATTTCCTTGCAATGTGGTATTCTTATATATTCTTTAGAGTGAAAACTCTCCTGTGCATTCTCTTTTGAGGCTACACGCGTAGACATACACGCAACACCAAAGATTTTCGAGTTACAACGTGTTGTGTAGGAAAAACAATATAATTTCGCACAATGCTGGATTTCCTTAAAACGTGGTATTTTGACATATTTTTTCAAGAGAAATTTCTTCTGTGCATGCGCTTTTGATGCTACATGCTTAGACATACACACAACAGAAAATCTTTTCCAGTTACAACGTGTTGTTTAGGAAATACAAGATACTTTTGCACGATGCGTTATTTCTTCTAGTAAATTTTAAGTATTTCTAATATGTAAGTATTTGTCTTTTCTCTGCACCACTGTATTTTCTTATAACGTGGTATTCTTACATATTCTTTTGAGAGAAAACTCTCCTGTGCGTTCTATTTTGAGGCTGAAGCCTTACACATACACGCAACACCAAAGTTTTTCGAGTTACAAAGTGTTGTTTAGGAAAAACAAGATAATTTCGCAGGAAGCGGGATTTCCTTAAAACGTGATATTCTGACATATTTTTTCGAGAGAAAACTCTCCTGTGTGTTCTCTTTTCCGGCTACATGCTTAGACATACACGCAACACCAAATCTTTAAGAATATCAACTTGTTTAGGAAACACAAGATAATTTTGTACGGAGCATTATTTCTTCTCATAAAGTTTAAGTATTTCTAATATGTACGTATTTGTCTTTACTCTGCAAAACTGTATTTCCTTGTAACGTGGTATTCTGACATATTCTTTTGAGAGAAAACTCTCCTGTGCATTTTCTTCTGAGGCTACACACTTAGGCATACACACAACACCAAAGCTTTTCAAGTTACAACGTGTTGTTTAGGAAAAACAAGATAATTTTGCACGATGCAGGATTTCCTTAAAACGTGGTATTCTGACATATTTTTTCGAGAGAAAACTATCCTGTGCGTTCTCTTTTGAGGCTACACGCTTAGTCATACACTCAACACCAAATCGTTTCGAGTACCAACGTGTTGTTTAGGAAAAAAAAGATTATTTTGCATGATGCGGTATTTCTTCTCGTAAATTTTAAGTATTTCTAATATGTACGTATTTGTCTTTACTCTGCAACACTGTATTTCCTTATAACGTGGTATTTTGACATATTCTTTCGAGAGAAAACTCTCCTGTGCGTTCTATTTTGAGGCTGAACCCTTACACATACACGCAACACCAAAGTTTTTCGAGTTACAACGTGTTGTTTAGGAAAAACAAGATAATTTCGCAGGATGCGGGATTTCCTTAACGTGGTATTCTGACATATTTTTTCGAGAGAAAACTATCCTGTGCGTTCTCTTTTGAGGCTACACGCTTAGTCATACACTCAACATCAAAGCTTTTCAAGTTACAACGTGTTGTTTAGGAAAAAGAAGATAATTTCGCACGATGCAGGATTTCCTTTAACTTGGTATTCTGACATATTTTTTCGAGGGAAAACTCTCCTGTGCGTTCTTTTTTGAGGCTACACGCTTAGTCATACACTCAACACCAAATCTTTTCGAGTTACAATGTGTTGTTTAGGAAAAACAAGATAATTTTGCATGATGCGGTATTTCTTCTCGTTAAGTTTAAGTATGTCTTATACGTACATATTTGTCTTTACTCTGCAACACTGTATTACATTATAACGTGGAATTCTTACATATTCTTTCGAGAGAAAACTCTCCTGTGCATTCTCTTTTGAGGCTGCATGCTTAGTCATACACGCAACACCAAATCTTTACGAATATCAACTTGTAGTTTAGGAAATACAAGATAATTTTGTACGGAGCGTTATTTCTTCTCATAAAGCTTAAGTATTTCTAATACGTACGTATTTGTCTTTACTCTGCAACACTGTATTTCCTTGTAACGTGGTATTCTGACATATTCTTTCGAGAGAAAACTCTCCTGTGCATTCTCTTCTGAGGCTACACACTTAGGCATACACACAACACCAAAGCTTTTCTAGTTACAACGTGTTGTTTAGGAAAAACAAGATAATTTCCCACGATGCGGGATTTCCTTTAAACGTGGTATTCTGACATATTTTTTCGAGAGAAAACTCTCCTGTGCGTTCTCCTTTGAGGCTACATGCTTAGACATACACGCAACACCAAATCCTTTCGAGTTACAACGTGTTGTTTAGGAAAAACAAGATAATTTTGTACGATGCGTTATTTCTTCTCGTAAAGTTTAAGTATTTCTAATACGTACATAGTTGTCTTTACTCTGCAACACTGCATTTCCTTATAACGAGTTATTCTTACATATTCTTTCGAGGGAAAACTCTCCTGTGTGTTCTCTTTTGAGGCTACACACTTAGACATACATGTAACACCAAAGCTTTTCGAGTTAAAACATGTTGCTTAGGAAATACAAGATAATTTCGCACGATGCGGGATTTCCTTAAAACGTGGTATTCTGACATATTTTTTCAAGAGAAAACTCTGCTGTACATTCTCTTTTGAGGCTATGCGCTTAGACATACACACAACACCAAATCTTTTCGAGTTACAACGTGTTGTTTAGGAAATACAAGATAATTTTGTACAATGCGTTATTTCTTCTCGTAAAGTTTACGTATTTCTAATACGTACGTATTTGTCCTTACTCTGCAACACTGTATGTCCTTATAACGTGGTATTCTTACATATTCCTTCAAGAGAAAACTCTCCTCTGCGTTCTCTTTTGAGGCTTCACAGTTAGACATACACGCAACACCAAAGCTTTTCGAGTTAAAATATGTTGTTTAGGAAAAACAAGATAATATCACACGATGCGGGATTTCCTTAAAACGTGGTATTCTGACATATTCCTTCGAGAGAAAACTCTCCTGTTCGTACTCTTTTGAGGCTACACGCTTAGTCATACATGCAACACCATATCTTTTCGAGTTACAACGTGTTGTTTAGGAAAAAACAAGATAATTTTGTACGATGCATTATTTCTTCTCGTAAAGTTTAAGTATTTCCAATATGCACTTATTTGTCTTTACTCTGCAACACTGTATTTCCTTATAACGTGGTATTCTTACATATTCTTTCGAGAGAAATCTCTTCCTGTGCGTTCTCTTTTGAGGCTACAAGCTTAGACATACACGCAACACCAAAGCTTTTCGAGTTACAACGTGTTGTTTAGGAAAAATAACAATTTCGCACGATGTGGGATTTCCTAAAAACGTGGTATTCTGATATATTTTTTCTAGAGTGAATTCTCCTGTGGGTTCTCTTTTGAGGATACACGTTTAGACATACACGCAACAACAAATCCTTTCGAGTTACAACGTGTAGTTTAGGAAATACAAGATAATTTTTTATGATGCAATATTTCTTCTCGTAAAGTTTAAGTATTTCTAATATGTACGTATTTGTCTTTACTCTGCAACACTTTCTTTACTTAAAATGTGGTATTCTTACATATTCTTTCGAGTGAAAACTCTCCTGTGTGTTCTCTTTTGAGGCTACCCGCTTAGACATACAGGCAACACCAAAGCTTTTCGAGTTACAACGTGTTGTTTAGGAAAAACAAGATAATTTCACAAGATATTGGATATCCTTAAAAAGTGGTATTCTGAAATATTTTTTCGAGAGAAAATTCTCCTGTGTGTTCTCCTTTGAGACTACATGCTTTACCATACACGCAACACAAAATCTTTTCGAGTTACAACATGTTGTTTAGGAAATACAAGATAATTTTGCACGATGCGTTATTTCTTCTCCTAAATTTTAAGTATTTCTAATACGTACATATTTGTCTTTAATCTGCAACACTGTATTTCCTTATAATGTGGTATTCTTACATATTCTTTTGAGAGAAAAATCTCCTGTGCTTTCTCTTTTGAGGCAGCACGCTTAGACAAAAACGCAACACTAAAGCTTTTCCAGTTACAACAAGTTGTTTAGGAAAAACAAGATCATTTCGCACGATACGGGATTTTCTTAAAACGTGGTATTCTGACATATTTTTTCGATAGAAAACTCACCTTTGCTGGCTATTTTGAGGCTACACGCTTAGACATACACGCAACACCAAAGCTTTTCGAGTTACAACGTGTTGTTTAGGAAAAACAAGATAATTTCACATGATGTAGGATTTCTTTAAAACGTGGTATTCTGACATATTTTTTCGATAGAAAACTCACCTGTGCTGGCTCTTTTGAGGCTACACGCTTAGACATACACGCAACACCAAAGCTTTTCGAGTTACAACGTGTTGTTTAGGAAAAACAAGATAATTTCACATGATGTAGGATTTCTTTAAAACGTGGTATTCGGACATATTTTTTCGAGAGAAAAATCTCCTGTGGGTTCTCTTTTGAGGCTACACATTTACACATACACACAACACCATATCTTTTCTAGTTATAACGTGTTGTTTAGGAAATAGAAGATAATTTTTATGATACATTCTTTCTTCTTGTAAAGTTTAAGTATTTCTAATACACACGTATTTGTCTTTATTCTGCAACACTGTATTTCCTTATGACGTGGTATTCTTACATATTCTTGCGAGAGAAAACTCTCCTGTGCATTCTCCTTTGAGGCTACACGCTTAGACATAGACGGAAAACCAAAACTTTTCGAGTTACAACGTGTTGTTTAAGAAAAACAAGATAATTTCGCACGATGCGGGATTTCCTTAAAACTTGGTATTCTGGCATATTTTTTTCGAGTGAAAACTCTCCTGTGCATTCTCCTTTGAGGCTACACGCTTAGACATACAAGCAACACCAAATCTTTTCGAGTTACAACATGTTGTTTAGGAAGTGCAAGATAGTTTTCTACGATGCGTTATTTCTTCTCATAAAGTTTAAGAATTTCCAATACGTACGTATTTGTCTTTACTCTGCAACACTTTATTTCTTTATATCGTGGTATTCTTACATATTCTTTCGAGAGAAAACTCTCCTGTGCATTCTCTTTTGAGGCTGCATGCTTAGACAAAAACGCAAGACCAAAGCTTTTCGAGTTACAATGTGTTGTTTAGGAAAAACAAGATAATATTGCCCTATACGGGATTTTCTTAAAACGTGGTATTCTGATATATTTTTTTGAGAGTAAACTCTCCTATGCATTCTCATTTGAGGCTACACGCTCTAGACATACAAGCAACACCAAAGCTTTTCGAGTTACAACGTGTTGTTTAGGAAAAACAAGATACTTTCACACAATGCAGGATTTCTTTAAAACGTGGTATTCTGACATATTTTTCGGGAAAAAATTCTCCTGTGCGTTCCCTTTTGAGGCTACAATCTTAGACAAACACACAACACCAAATCTTTTCGAGTTACAATGTGTTGTTCAGGAAATACAAGATATTTTTTTACGATGCATTATTTCTTCTCGTAAACTTTAAGTACTTGTAAATGTACATATTTGTCTTTACTCTGCAACACTATTTTCTTATAACGTGGAATTCTTACAAATTCTTTCGAGAGAAAACTCTCCTGTTCGTTCCCTTTTGAGGCTACACGCTTAGACATACACGCAACACTAAAGCTTTTCGAGTTACAATGTGTTGTTTAAGAAAAACAAGATAATTTCTCACGATGCGGGATTTCCATAAAACGTGATATTCTGACATATTTCTTCGAGTGAAAACTCTCCTGTCCATTCTCCTTTGAGCATACACGCTTAGACATACATGCAACACGAAATCTTTTTGAGTTACAACGTGTTGTTTAGGAAATACAAGATAATTTTTTACGATGAGTTATTTCTTCTCTTAAAGTTTAAGTATTTCTAATATGTAAGTTTTTGTCTTTACTCTGCAACACTGTATTTCCTTATAACGTGGTATTCTTACATATTCTTGCGAGAGAAAACACTCCTGTGTGTACTCTTTTGAGGCTACACGCTTAGACATACATGCAACACCAATGCCTTTCGAGTTACAACATGTTCTTTAGGAAAAACAAGATAATTAGGCATGATGCGGCATTTCCATAACACGTGGTATTCTGACATATTTTTTTGAGAGAAAACTCTGCTGTGCATTCTCTTTTGAGGCTACAAGCTTAGACATACACACAACACCTAATGTTTTCGAGTTACAACGTATTGTTTAGGAAAAACAAGATAATATTGAACGATGCGATATTTCTTCTCGTAAAGTTTAAGTATTTCTAATATGTACGTATTTGTCTTTACTCTGCAACACTGTATTTCCTTATAACCTGGTATTCTTACATATTCTTTCGAGAGAAAACTCTCCTGTGCGTTCTCTTTTGAGGCTACATGCTTAGACATACACGCAACACCAAAGGTTTACGCGTTACAAAGGGTTGTTTAGGAAAAATAAGATAATTTCGCACGATGCGGGATTTCCTTAAAACATGGTATTCTGACATATTTTTTTTCGAGAGAAAACTCTCCTGTGCGTTCTCTTTTGAGGCTACACGCTTAGACATACATGCAACACCAAAGCTATTCGAGTTACAACGTGTTGTTTAAGAAAAACAAGATAATTTCGCACGATGCTGGATTTCCTTAAAACGTAGTATTCTGACATATTTATTCGAGATAAAATTCTCCTGTGGGTTCTGTTTTGAGGCTACACATTTAGACATACACACAACACCAAATCTTTTCGAGTTACAACGTGTTTTATAGGAAATACAAGATAATTTTTTATGATGCGTTATTTCTTCTCGTAAAGTTTAAGTATTTCCAATACGTACATATTTGTCTTTGCTCTACAACACTGTATTTCCTTATAACTTGGTATTCTTACATATTCTTTTGAGAGAAAACTCTCCTGTGCGTTCTCTTTTGAGGCTACACGCTTAGATATACACGCAACACCAAAGCTTGTCGAGTTACAACGTGTTGTTTAGAAAAAACAAGATAATTTTGCATGATGCATTATTTCTTCTCGTAAAGTTTAAGTATTTCCAATACGTACGTAATTGTCTTTACTCTGCAACACTGTCTTTCCTCATAGCATTGTATTCTTACATATTCTTTCGAGAGAAAACTCACTCTTCTGTGCGTTTTCTTTTGAGGCTGCCCCCTTAGACAAAAACGCAACACCAAAGCTTTTCGAGTTACAACAAGTTGTTTAGGAAAAACAAGATAATTTCGCACGATACGGGATTTTCTTAAAACGTGGTATTCTTACATATTCTTTCGAGAGAAAACTCACTCTCCTGTGTGTTCTCTTTTGCGGTACACGCTTAGACATACACGCAACACCAAAGCTTTTCGAGTTACAACGTGTTGTTTAGGAAAAACAAGGTAATTTCGTACGATGCAGGATTTCCTTAAAACGTGGTATTGTTACATATTTTTTCAAGAGAAAATACACCTGTGGGTTCTCTTTTGAGGCTACACATTTAGACATACACACAACACCAAATCCTTTCGAGCTACAACGTGTTGTTTAGGAAAAACAAGATAATTTTCACGATGCAGCATTTCCTTAAAACTTGGTATTCTGACATATTTTTTCGAGAGTAAGTAATCCTGTGGGTTCTCTTTTGAGGCTAAACATTTAGACATACAGGCAACATCAAATCTTTTCGAGTTACACCGTGTTGTTTAGGAAATACAAGTTAATTTTGTACGATGCGTTATTTCTTCACTTAAATTTTAAGTATTTCTAATAAGTAAGTATTTGTCTTTACTCTGCAACACTGTATTTCCTTATAACGTGGTATTCTTACCTATTATTTGGAGAGAAAACTCGCCTGTGCGTTCTCTTTTGAGGCAACACGCTGAGACATACAAGCTACACCAAAGCGTTTCGTGTTACAACGTGTTGTTTAGGATAAACAAGATTATTTCTCACGATGCAGGATTTCCTTAAAACGTGGTATTCTGACATATTTTTCCGAGGGAAAACTCCCCTGTGCGTTCTCTTTTGAGGCTACACGTTTAGACATACAGGCAACACCAAATCTTTTCGAGGTACAACGTGTTGTTTAAGAAAAACAAGAAAATTTTGCACGATGTGTTATTTCTCCTCTTATAATTTAAGTATTTCCAATACGTACATATTTGTCTTTACTCTGCAACACTATATTTCCTTATAACGTGGTATTCTTACATATTGTTTCGAGAGAAAAACTCTCCTGTGTGTTCTCTTTTGAGGCTGCACGCTTAGACAAAAACCCAACACCAAAGCTTTTCGAGTTACAAGTTGTTTAGGAAATACAACATAATTTCGCACAATACGGGATTTTCTTAAAACGTGGTATTCTGACATATTTTTTGAGAGAAACCTCTCCTGTACATTCTCTTTTGAGGGTACACGCTGAGAAATACACGCAACACCAAAGCTTTTCGAGTTACAACGTGTTGTTTAGGAAAAACAAGGTAATTTCGCACGATGCAGGATTTCCTTAAAACGTGGTATTCTGACATATTTTTTCAAGAGAAAATACTCCTGTGGGTTCTCTTTTGAGGCTACACATTTAGACATACACACAACACCAAATCCTTTCGAGTTACAACGTGTTGTTTACGAAATACAAGAAATTTTTTATGATGCGTTATTTCTTCTCGTAAAGTTTAAGTAGTTCTAATACGTACGTATATGTCTTTACTCTGCAACATGGTAGTTTCCTTATAACGTGGTATTCTTACATATTCTTTCGAGAGAAAACTCTCCTGTGCATTCTCTTTTGAGGATACACGCTTAGACATACACACAACACAAAAGCTTTTCGAGTTACAATGTGTTGTTTAAGAAAAACAAGATAATTTCTCACGAAGGGGGATTTCCTTAAAATGTGGTATTCTTACATATTTTTTCGACAGAAAACTGTCCTGTGCATTCTCTTTTGAGGCTAAATTCTTAGACATACACGCAACACCAAATCTTTTCGAGTTAAAACGTGTTGTTTAGGAAATACAAGGTAATTTTGTATGATGCATTATTTCTTCTCGTAAAGTTTAAGTATTTCTAATACATACGTATTTGTCTTTACTCTGCAACACTGTATTTCCATGTAACGTGGTATTCTTACATATTCTTTCGAGAGAAAACTCTCCTGTGCATTCTCTTTTGAGGCTACACACTTAGACATACACGCATCACCATAGATTTTCGAGTTACAACATGTTGTTTAGGGAAAAAAGATAATACAGCAAGATGCGGGATTTCCTTAAAGCCTGGTATTCTGACATATATTGTCGAGAGAAAATTCTCCTGTGGGTTCCTTTTTGAGGCTACACGTTTAAACATGCACACAACACCAAATCTTTTTGAGTTACAACGTGTTTTTTAGGAAAAACAAGATAATTCTGCACTATGCGGGATTTCCTTAAAACGTGGTATTCTGACATATTTTTTCGAGAAAACACTCTTGTGCATTCTCTTCTGAGGCTACACACTTAGACGTACACGCAAAACCAAAGCTTTTTGAGTTAAAACATGTTGTTTAGGAAAAAAAAGAGATAATTTCGCACGATGCTGGATTTCCTTAAAACGTGGTATTCTGACATATTTTTTTGACAGAAATCTCTCCTGTGCATTCTCTTTTGAGACTACAAGCTGAAACATACAAGCAACACCAAAGCATTTCGAGTTTCAACATGTTGTTTAAGAAAAACAAGATAATTTTGCACGATGCAGGATTTCCTTAAAACGTGGTATTCTGACATATTTTTCCAGAGAAAATTCTCCTGTTGGTACTCTTTTGAGGTTACACGTTTAGACATACACGCAACACCAAATCTTTTCGAGTTACAACGTGTAGTTTAGGAAATACAAGTTAATTTTGTACGATGCTTTATTTCTTCTCGTAAAGTTTAAGTATTTCTAATACGTACTTTTTTGTCTTTACTCTGAAACACTATATTTCCTTGTAACGTGGTAATCTTACATACTCTTTCGAGAGAAAACTCTCCTGTGCGTTCTCTTTTGAGGCTACACTCTTAGACATACACGCCACACCAAATCTTTTCGAGTTACAACGTGTTTAGGAAATACTAGATAATTTTTTACGATGCGTTATTTCTTCTTGTAAGTTTAAGTATTTCTAATATGTACGTATATGTCTTTACTCTGCAAAACTGTTTTTCCTTGTAACGTGGCATTCTTACATATTTTTGAGAGAGAAAACTCTCCTGTGCCTTCTCTTTTAAGGCTACACACTTAGACATACACGCAACACCGAAGCTTTTCGAGTTAAAACATGTTGTTTAGAAAAAAAAAAAAAGGAAATTTTCCACGATGCGGGATTTCCTTAAAACGTGGTATTCTGACATATTTTTTGGAGAGAAAACTTTCCTGGGCATTCTCTTTTGAGGCTACTTGCTTAGACATACACGCAGAACAAAATCTTTTCGAGTTAAGACGTGTTGTTTAGGAAAAACAAGATAATTTTGCACGATGCATTATTTCTTCTCGTAAAGTTTAAGTATTTCCAATACATACGTATTTGTCTTTAATCTGCAACACTGTATTTCCTTATAACGTGGTATTCTTACATATTCATTCGAGAGAAAACTCTCCTATGCATTCTCTTCTGAGGCTTCACACTTACGCATACACGCAACACAAAGCTTTTCGAGTTAACACGTGTTGTTTAGGAAAAAAAAGATAATTTCGCACAATGCTGGATTTCCTTAAAACGTGGTATTCTGACATATTTTTTCAAGAGCAAACTCTCCTGGGCGTTCTCTTTTGAGGCTACACGCTTACTCATACACGCAACACCTAATCCTTTCGAGTTACAACGTGTTGTTTAGGAAAAACAAGATAATTTTGTACGATGCATTATTTCCTCTCAAAAATTTTAAGTATTTCTAATACATAAATATTTGTCTTTACTCTGCAACGCTGTATTTCCTATAACGTGGTATTCTTACATATTCTTTCGAGAGAAAACTCTCCTCTTCATTCTCTTTTGAAGCTACACGCTTAGACATACACGCAACACTAAAGCTTTTCGAGTTACAACGTGTTGTTTAAGAAAAACAAGATAATTTCGCATAATGCGGGATTTCCTTAAAACGTGGTATTCTGATATATTTTTTCAAGAGAAAATTCTCCTGTGGGTTCTCTTTTGAGGCTACACATTTAGACTTACAAGCAACACCAAATCTTTTCAGGTTACAATGTGCTTTTTAGAATATACAAGATAATTTTGTACGATGCGTTATTTCTTCTCATAAAGTTTAAGTATTTCTAATAAGTACGTATGTGTCTTTGCTCTGCAAAACTGTATTTGCTTATAACGTGGTATTCTTAGATATTCTTTCGAGAGAAAACTCTCCTGTGTGTTCTCTTTTGAGGCTACACACTTAGACATACATGCAACACCAAAGCTTTTCGAGTTAAAACTTGTTATTTAGGAAAACAAGATAATTTTGCAAGAGGAGCGATTTCCTTAAAACGGGGTATTCTGACAAGTTTTTTCAATAGAAAACTCTCCTGTGCATTCTCTTTTGAGGCAAGAAGCGTAGACATACACGCAACACAAAATCTTTTCGAGTTACAACGTGTTATTTAGGAAAAACAAGATAATTTTGCACGATGCGTTATTTCTTCTCATAAAGTTTAAGTATTTCCAATATATACGTATATGTCTTTAATACGCAACACTGTATTTCCTTGTAACGGGGTATTCATACATATTCTTTCGAGAGAAAACTCTCTTGTGCGTTCTCGTCTGAGGCTTCACACTTAGGCATACACGCAACACCAAAGCTTTTCAAGTTACACTGTGTTGTTTAGGAAAAACAAGTTAATTTCGCACGATGAGCTATTTCCTTAAAACAGGGTATTCTGACATGTTTTTTCGAGAGAAAACTCTCCTGTGCGTTCTCTTTTGAGGCTAGAAGCTGAGACATACACTCAACACCAAATCTTTTCGAGTTACAACGTTTAGGAAAAACATGATAATTCTGTACGATGCATTATTTCTTCTCATAAATTTTAAGTATTTCTAATACTTATGTATTTGTCTTTACTCTGCAACACTGTATTTCCTTATAATGTGGTATTCTTACATATTCTTTTGAGAGAAAACTCTCCTGTGCGTTCTCTTCTGAGGCTACACACTTACACATACGCGCAACACAAAGCTTTTCGACTTAAAATGTATTGTTTAGGAAAAACAAGATAATTTCGCACAATGCGGGATTTCCTTAAAACGTGGTATTCTGACATATTTTTTCGAGAGAAAACACTCCTGTGCGTTCTCTTTTGTGGCTACCAGCTTAGACATACACGTAACACCAAATCCTTTCTCGTTACAACGTGTTGTTTAGGAAAAACAAGATAATTTTGCACGATGCTTTATTTCTTCTCGTAAAGTTTAAGTATTTCCAATATGAACATATTTTTCTTTACTCTGCAACACCGTACTTCCTTATAACGTGGTATTCTGACATATTTTTTCGAGAGAAAACTCTCCTGTGCATTCTCTTTTGCGGCTACAAGCTTAGACATACACGCAACTCCAAATCTTTTCGAATTTCAACTTGTTGTTTAGGAAATACAAGAAAATTTTGTACGGAGCGTTATTTCTTCTCATAAGGTTTAACTATTTCTAATATGTACGTATTTGTCTTTACTCTGCAACAGTGTATTTCCTTGCAACATGGTATGCTGATATAGTATTTCGAGACGAAACTCTCCTGTGCGTTCTCTTCTGAGGCTACACACTTAGACATACACGCAACACAAAGCTTTTCGAGATAAAACGTGTTGTTTAGGAAAAACAAGATAATTTCGCACAATGCTTGATTTCCTGAAAACGTGGTATTCTGACATATTTTTTCGAGAGAAAACTCTCATGTGCGTTCTCTTTTGAGGCTACACGCTTAGACATACACGTAACACCAAAGCTTTTCGAGTTACAACATGTTGTTTAGGAAAAACAAGATAATTTCGCATGATGCGTTATTTCTTCTCATAGAATTTAAGTATTTCTAATACGTATTTATTTGTTTTTAATCTGCAACACTGTATTCCGTTATAACGAGAAATTCTTACATATTCTTTCGAGAGAAAACTCTCCTGTGCATTCTATTTTCAGGCTACATGCTTAGACATAAACGCAACACCAAAGATTTTCGAGTTACAACGTGTTGTTTAGGAAAAGCAAGATAATTTCGCATGATGCGGTATTTCCTTAAAACGTGGTATTCTGACATATTTTTTTCGAGAGAAAATTCTCCTGTGATTTCTCTTTTGAAGCTACACATTTAGACATACACGCAACACCAAATCTTTTCTAGTTACAACGTGTTGTTTAGGAAAAACAAGATAATTTTGCACGATGCATTATTTCTTCTCGTACATTTTAAGTATTTCTAATACGTACATATTTGTCTTTACTCTGCAACACTGTATTTCCTTATAACGTGCTATTCTTACATATTCTTTCAAGAGAAAACTCTCCTCTTCGTTCTCCTTTGAAGCTACACGCTTAGACATACACGCAACACCAAAGCTTTTCGAGTTACAACGTGTTGTTTAGGAAAAACAAGATAATTTCTCACTATGCGGCATTTCCTTAAAACGTGGTATTGTGACATTTTTTTGAGAGAAAACTCTCCTGTGCGTTCTCTTTTGAGGATGCACGCTTAGTCATACATGCAACACCATATCTTTTCGACTTACAACGTGTTGTTTAGGAAAAACAAGATAATTTTCCACGACGTGTTATTTCTTCTAGTAAAGTTTAAGTATTTCTAATACGTAGGTATTTGTCTTTACTCTGCAGCACTGTATTTCCTTATAACGTTCTATTCTTACATATTCTTTCGAGAGAAATCTCTCCTGTGCGTTCTCTTTTGAGGCTTGAACCTTAGACATACACGCAACACCAAAGCTTTTCGAGTTACAACGTGTTGTTTCGGAAAAACAACATAATTTTGCACGATGCCGGATTTCCTTAAAACGTGGTATTCTGACATATTTTTTCTAGAGAGAATTTTCTTGTGGGTTATCTTTTGAGGATCCACGTTTAGACATACACGCAACAACAAATCTTTTCGAGTTACAACATGTTGTTTAGGAAATACAAGATAATTTGGTACGATGCAATATTTCTTCTCATAAAGTTTAAGAATTTCTAATATGTACGTATTTGTCTTTACTCTGCAACACTCTATTTACTTATAATGTGGTATTCTTACATATTCTTTCGAGTAAAAACTCTCCTGTGCATTCTCTTTTGAGGCTACACGCTTAGACATACACGCAACACCAAAGCTTTTCGAGTTAGAACTTGATGTTTAGGAAAAAGAAGATAATTTCGCACAATGCTGGATTTCCTTAAAACGTGGTATTCTGAAATAGTTTTTCTAGAGAAAATTCTCCTGTGCGTTCTCTTTTGAGACTACATGCTTTACCATACACGCAACACCAAATCTTTTCGAGTTACATCGTGTTGTTTAGGAAAAACAAGATAATTTTGCATGATGCGTTATTTCTTCTCGTAAAGTTTAAGTATTTCTAATACGAACTTATTTGTTTTTACTCTGCAAGACTGTATTCCGATATAACGTGCAATTCTTACATATTCTTTCGAGAGAAAACTCTCCTGTGCGTTCTCTTTTAAGGCTACATGCTTAGACATATACGCAACACCAAAGATTTTCGAGTGACAACGTGTTGTTTAGGAAAAACAAGATAATTTCGCACGATGCGGTATTTCCTTAAAACGTGGTATTCTGACATATTTTTTGGAGAGAAAATTCTCCTGTGGGTTCTCTTTTGAGGCTACACGCTTAGACATACACGCAACACCAAAGCTTTTCGAGTTACAACGTTTTGTTTAGGAAAAACAAGATAGTTTCACATGATGCGTTATTTCTTTTCATAAAGTTTAAGTATTTCTAATAAATACGTATTTGTCCTTAGTCTGCAACACTGTATTTCCTTATAACATGGTATTCTTACATATTCTTTCGAGAGAAAACTCTCCTGTGTGTTCTCTTTTGGGGCTACACACTTAGACATACACGCAACACCAACGCTTTTCGAGTTATAACATGTTGTTTAGGAAAAACAAGATAATTTCACACGATGAGGGATTTCCTTAAAACGTGGTATTGTGACATATTTTTTCGAGAGAAAACTCTCCGGTGCGTTCTCTTTTGAGGCTGCACGCTTAGTCATACATGCAACACCATATCCTTTCGAGTTACAACGTGTTGATTAGGAAAAACAAGATAATTTTGCACGATGCATTATTTCTTCTAGTAAAGTTTAAGTATTTCTAATACGTACATATTTGTCTTTACTCTGCAACACTGTATTTCCTTATAACGTGGTATTCTTACATATTCTTTCGAGAGAAATCTCTCCTGTGCATACTCTTTTGAGGCTACATGCTTAGACATACACGCAACACCAAAGCTTTTCGAATTACAATTTGTTGTTTAGGAAAAACAAGATAATTTCGCATGATGTGGTATTTCCTTAAAACGTGGAATTTTGATATATTTTATCGAGAGAAAATTCTCCTGTTAGTTCTCTTTGGAGGCTACACATTTAGGCATACATGCAACACCAAATATTTTCTAGTTACAACGTGTTTTTTAGGAAAAACAAGATTATTTTGCACGATGCATTATTTCTTCTCGTAAATTTTAAGTATTTCTAATACGTACGTAATTGTCTTTACTCTGCAACACTGTATTTCCTTATTACGGGGTATTCTTTCATATTCTTTCGAGAGAAAACTGTCCTCTTCGTTCTGTTTAGAGGCTGCACGCTTAGACATACACGAAACAACAAAGCTTTTCGAGTTACAAGGTGTTGTTTAGGAAAAACAAGATAATTTCGCACGATGCGGGATTTCCTTAAAAGGTGGTATTCTGACATATTTTTTCGATAGAAAACTATCCTTTGCGTTCTATTTTGTGGCTACAAGCTTAGACATACACGCAACACCAATTTTCCTCGAATTTCAACTTGTTGTTTAGGAAATACAAGATAATTTTGTATGGAGCGTTATTTCTTCTCGTAAAGTTTAAGTATTTCTAATTCGTACATATTTGTTTTTACTCTGCAACATTGTATCCGTTATAACTTGGAATTCTTACATATTCTTTAGAGAGAAAACTCTCCTGTGCATTCTCTTTTGAGGCTACACGCTTAGACATACACACAACACCAAAGCTTTTCGAGTTACAACGTGTTGTTTAGGAAAAACAAGATAATTTCGCATTATGCGGTATTTCCTTAAAACGTGGTATTCTGACATATTTTTTGAGAGGAAATTCTCCTGTGGGTTCTCTTTTGAGGCTACACATTTAGACATACACGCAACAACAAATCTTTTCGAGTTACAACGTGTTGTTTAGGAAAAACAAGATAATTTTGCACGATGCATTATTTCTTTTCGTACATTTTAAGTATTTGTAATACGTACATATTTGTCTTTACTCTGCAACACTGTATATCCTTATAACGTGGTATTCTTACATATTCTTTCGAGAGAAAATTCTCCTGTGCATTCTCTTTTGAGGCTACACGCTTAGACATATGCGCAACACCAAAGCTTTCGAGTTACAACGTGTTGTTAAGGAAAAACAAGATAATTTCGCAAGATGCGTGATTTCCTTATAACGTGGTATTCTTACATATTCTTTTGAGAGAAAACTCTCCTGTGCATTCTCTTTTGAGGCTGCACGCTTACACATAGACTCAACACCAAAGCTTTTCGAGTTACAAAGTGTTGTTCAGGAAAAATAAGATATTTTCGCACGATGCGGGATTTCTTTAAAACTTGGTATTCTGACATATTTTCGAGAGAAAACTCTCATGTGCGTTCTCTTTGAGGCTACACGCTTAGAGATACTCGCAACACCAAATCTTTTTGAGTTACAACGTGTTGTTTGGGAAAAACAAGATAATTTTGCACGATGGATTATTTCTTCTCGAAATTTTAAGTATTTCTAATACGTATGTATTTGTCTTTACTCTGCAACACTGTATTTCTTTATAACGTGGTATTCTTACATATTCTTTCGAGAGAAAACTCCCCTGTGCATTCTCTTCTGAGGCTACACACTTACACATACACGCAACACAAAGCTTTTCGAGTTAAAACGTGTTGTTTAGGAAAAACAAGATAATTTCGCACAATGCTGGATTTCCATAAAATGTGGTATTCTGACATATTTTTTGAGAGAAAACTCTCCTTTTCGTTCTCTTTTGAGGCTACACGCTTATTCATACACGCAACACCAAATCTTTTCAAGTTACATCGTGTTGTTTAGGAAAAACAAGATAATTTTGCATGATGCGTTATTTCTTCTCGTAAAGATTAAGTATTTCTAATACGTACTTATTTGTTTTTACTCTGCAACACTGTATTCCGTTATAACGTGGAATTCTTACATATTCTTTCGAGAAAAAACTCTCCTGTGCATTCTCTTTTGAGGCTACATGCTTAGACATAAACGCAACACCAAAGATTTTAGAGTTACAACGTGTTGTTTAGGAAAAACAAGATAATTTCGCATGATGCAGGATTTCCTTAAAACGTGGTATTCTGACATATTTTTTGAGAGAAAATTCTCCTGTGGGTTTTCTTTTGAAGCTACACATTTAGACATACACGGAACACCAAATCTTTTCTAGTAACAACGTGTTGTTTAGGAAAAACAAGATAATTTTGCACGATGCATTATTTCTTCTCGTAAATTTTAAGTATTTCTAATATGTACGTATTTGTCTTTATTCTGCAACACTATATTTCCATATAACGTGGTTTTCTTACATCTTCTTACGAGAGAAAACTCCCCTCTTCATTCTCTTTTGAAGCTACACGCTTAGACATACACGCAACACCAAAGATTTTCGATTTACAGCGTGTTGTTTAGGAAAAACAAGATAATTTCGCATGATGCAGGATTTCCTTAAAACGTGTTATTCTGACATATTTTTTCGAGAGAAAATTCTCCTGTGGGTTCTCTTTTGAGGCTACACTTTTAGACTTACAAGCAACACCAAATCTTTTCAGGGTACAATGTGTTGTTTAGGATATAGAAGTTAATTTTGTACGATGCGTTATTTCTTCTCGTAAAGTTTAAGTATTTCTAATTCGTACGTATTTGTCTTTACTCTGCAACACTGTATTTGCTTATAACGTGGTATTCTTACATATTCTTTCGAGAGAAAACACTCCTGTGCGTTCTCTTTTGTGGCTACACGCTTAGACATACATGCAACACCAATGCTTTTCGAATTAAAACTTGTTGTTTAGGAAAAACAAGATAATTTCGCACGATGAGTGATTTCCTTAAAACGAGATATTCTGACATGTTTTTTCGAGAGAAAACTCTCCTGTGCCTTCTCCTTTGAGGCTAGAAGCTTAGACATACACGCAACACAAAATCTTTTCGAGTTACAACGTGTTATTTAGGAAAAACAAGATAATTTTGCACGATGCGTTATTTCTTTTCGTCAAGTTTAAGTATTTCCAATATGTTCGTATATGTCATTAATATGTATGACTGTATTTCTTTGTAACGGGGTATTCTTCTATATTCTTTCGAGAGAAAACTCTCCTGTGCATTCATGTCTGAGGCTACACACTTAGACATACACGCAACACCAAAGCTTTTCAAGTTACACCTTGTTGTTTAGGAAAAACAAGATAATTTCGCACGATGAGCGATTTCCTTAAAACGGGGTATTCTGACATGTTTTTTTGAGAGAAAACTATCCTGTGCGTTCTCTTTTGAGGCTAGAAGCTTAGACATACACGCATCACCAAATCTTTTCGAGTTACAACGTTTAGGAAAAACAAGATAATTGCTCACGATGCGGGATTTCCTAAAAACTTGGTATTCTGACATATTTTTTCGAGAGAAAACTCTCATGTGTGTTCTCATTTGATGCTACATGCTTAGATATACACGCAACACCAAATCTTTTAGAGTTACAACGTGTTGTTTAGGAAAACCAAGATAATTTTGTACGATGCATTATTTCTTCTCGTAAAGTTTAAGTATTTCTAATACGTATGTATTTGTCCTTACTCTGCAACACTGTATTTCCTTATAACGTGGTATTCTTACATATTCTTTCGAGAGAAAATTCTCCTGTGCATTCTCTTTTGAGGCTGCACGCTTAGACATACACGCAACACCAAATTTTTTCAAGTTCCAACGTGTTGTTTAGGAAAAACAAGATAATATCGCACGATGCAGGATTTCCTTAAAACATGGTATTATGAAATATTATTTCGAGAGAAAATTCTCCTGTGGGTTCGGTTTTGAGGCTACACGTTTAGACATACATGCAAAACCAATTCTTTTCGAGTTATAGCGTGTTGTTTAGGAAATACAAGATAATTTTGCACGATGCATTATTTCATCTCATAAATTTTAAGTATTTGTAATACATACGTATTTGTCTTTACTCTGCAACACTGTATTTCTTTATAACGTGGTATTCTTACATATTCTTTCGAGAGAAAACTCTCCTGTGTGTTCTCTTTTGAGGCTGCACGGTTAGAGAAAAACGCAACACCAAAGCTTTTTGAGTTACAACAAGTTGTTTAGGAAAAACAAGATAATTTCACATGATGTGGGATTTCCTTAAAACGTGGTATTCTGACGTATTTTTTCGAGAGAATACTCTCCTGTGGGTTCTCTTTGAGGATACATGTTTAGACATACACGCAACAACAAATCTTTTCGAGTTACAACGTGTTGTTTAGAAAAAAATAAGATAATTTTGCATGATGCGTTATTTCTTCTCGTAAAGTTTAAGTATTTCTAATACGTACTTATTTGTCTTTACCCTGCAACACTGTATTTCCTTATACGTGGTATTCTTACATTTTCTTTCGAGAGAAAACTCTCCTGTGCGTTCTCTTTTGAGGCTACACACTTAGTCATACACTCAACACCAAATCCTTACAAGTTACAACCTGTTCTTTAGGAAAAATAAGATACTTTTGCATGATGCGTTATTTCTTCTCGTAAAGTTTAAGTATTTCTAATACGTACATATTTGTCTTTACTCTGCAACAATGTATTACATTATAACGTGGATTTCTTACATATTCTTTCGAGAGAAAACTCTCCTGTACATTCTCTTTTGAGTCTACATGCTTAGACATAAACACAACACCAAAGCTTTGCAAGTTACAACGTGTTGTTTAGGAAAAACAAGTTAATTTCGAACGATTCAGGATTTCCTTAAAACGTGGTATTATGAAGTATTATTTCGAGAGAAAATTCTCCTGTGGGTTCTCTTTTGAGGCTACACGTTTAGACATACACGCAAAACCAAATCTTTTCGAGTTACAACGTGTTGTTTAGGAAATACAAGATAATTTTGCACGATGCATTATTTCTTCTTGTAAATTTTAAGTATTTCTAATACGTACGTATTTGTCTTTACTCTGCAACACTGTATTTCTTTATAACCTGGTAATCTTACATATTCTTTGGAGAGAAAACTCTCCTATGCGTTCTCTTTTGAGGCTGCACGGATAGAGAAAAATGCAACACCAAAGCTTTTAGAGTTACAACAAGTTGTTTAGGAAAAACAAGATAATTTCACATGATGCGAGATTTCCTTAAAACGTGGTATTCTAAAATATTTTTTCGAGAGAATACTCTCCTGTGAGTTCTCTTTGAGGATACACGTTTAGACATACACGCAACAATAAATCTTTTCGAGTTACAACGTGTTGTTTAGGAAAAATAAGATAATTTTGCATGATGCGTTATTTCTTCTCGTAAAGTTTAAGTATTTCTAATACGCACTTATATGTCTTTACCCTGCAACACTGTATTTCCTTATAACGTGGCATTCTTACATATTCTTTCGAGAGAAAACTCTCCTGTGCGTTCTCATTTGAGGCTACATGCTTAGACATACACGCAACACCAAAGATTTTCGAGCTACAACGTGTTGTTTAGAAAAAACAAGATAATTTCGCACAACGCAGGATTTTCTTAAAACCTGGTATTCTGACATATTTTTTCGAGAAAAAACTCTCCTGTGCGTTCTCTTTTGAGGCTACACGCTTAGTCATACACTCAACACCAAATCTTTACGAGTTACAACGTGTTGTTTAGGAAAAGCAAGATAATTTTGCATGATGCGTTATTTCTTCTCGTAAAGTTTAAGTATTTCTAAAACGTACATATTTGTCTTTACTCTGCAACACTGTATTATGTTATAACGTGGATTTCGCACATATTCTTTCGAAAGAAAACTCTCCTGTGCGTACTCTTTTGAGTCTACATGCTTAGACATAAACACAACATCAAAGCTTTTCGAGTTACAACGTGTTGTTTAGGAAAAAAAAGATAATATCGCATGATACAGTATATCCCTAAAACGTGGTATTCTGACATATTTTTTCAAGAGAAAACTCTCCTGTGCTTTCTCTTTTGAGGCTGCATGCTTGCTCATACATGCAACACCAAATCTTTTCGAGTTACAACGTGTTGTTTAGGAAATACAAGATAATTTTGTACGATGCATTAGTTCTTCTCGTAAAGTTTAAGTATTTCTAATACGTATGTATTTGTCTTTACACTGCCACACTGTATTTCCTTATAACGTGGTATTCGTACATATTCTTTCAAGAGAAAACTTTCCTGTGCGTTCTCTTTTGAGGAAGCATGCTTACTCATACACACAACACCAAATCTTTTCGAGTTACAACGTGTTGTTTAGGAAATACAAGATAATTTTGCACGTTTCGTTATTTCTTCTCATAAATTTTAAGTATTTCTAATACGTACGTATTTGTCTTTACTCTGCAACATTGTATTTCCTTATAACGTGGTATTCTTACATATTTTTTCGAGAGAAAACTCTCCTGTGCGTTCTCTTTTGCGGCTACAAGCTTACACATACACGCGACACCAACGGTTTTCGAGTTCCAATGTGTTGTTTAGGAAAAAAAGATAATTTAGCATGATGCAGGATTTCCTTAAAACGTGGTATTATGATGTATTTTTTCGAGAGAAAATTCTCCTGTGGATTCTCTTTTGAGGCTACACGTTTAGACATACACGCAACACCAATTCTTTTTGAGTTACAACGTGTTGTTTAGGAAATACAAGATAATTTTGCACGATGCGTTTTTTCTTCTCGTAAATTTTAAGTATTTCTAATATGTACGTATTTGTCTTTACTCTGCAACACTGTATTTCTTTATAACGTGGTATTCTTACATATTCTTTCAAGAGAAAACTCTCCTGTGCGTTCTCCTTTGAGGCTGCACGGTTAGAGAAAAACGCAACACCAAAGCTTTTCGTGTTACAACAAGTTGTTTAGGAAAAACAAGATAATTTCGCACGATGCAGGATTTACTTAAAACGTGGTTTTCTGACATATTTTTTTCGAGAAAAAATACTCCTGGCGGTTCTTTTTTGAGGCTACACGTTTAGACATACACACAACACCAAATCTTTTCGAGTTACAACGTGTTGTTTAGGGAATACAAGAAAATTTTGTACGATGCGTTATTTCTTCTCATAAAGTTTATGTAATTTTAAAACGTACATATTTGTCTTTACTCTCGAACACTGTGTTTCCTTATAATGTGGTATTCTTACATATTCTTTTGAGAGAAAACTCTCCTGTGCGTTCTCTTTTGAGGCTGCACCTTTAGACATACAAGCAACACCAAAGCTTTGCGAGTTCCAACGTGTTGTTTAGGAAAAACAAGATAATTTCGTACGATGAGGGATTTCCTTAAAACGTGGTATTCTGACATATTTTTTTCGAGGGAAAACTCTCCTGTGCGTTCTCTTTTACGGCTCCAAGCTTAGACATACATGCAACACCAAATCCTTTCCAATTTCAACTTTTTGTTTAGGAAAAACAAGATAATTTTGTATGGAGCGTTATTTCTTCTCATAAAGTTTAAGTATTTCTAATACGTACGTATTTGTCTTTTCTCTGCAACACTCTATTTCCTTGTAACATGGTATTCTTACATATTCTTTCGAGAGAAAACTGTCTTGTGCCTTCTCTTTTGAGGCTACACACTTAGACATACACGCAACACCAAATCATTTCGAGTTACAACGTGTTGTTTAGGAAATGCAAGATAATTTTGTACGATGCGTTATTTCTTCTTGTAAAGTTTAAGTATTTCTAATACGTACGTATTTGTCTTTACTCTGCACCACTCTATATTTCTTTGTAACATTGTACTCTTACATATTCTTTCGAGAGAAAACTGTCCTATGCCTTCTCTTATGAGGCTACACCCTTAGACATACACACAACACCAAATCTTTTCGAGTTACAATGTGTTGTTTAGGAAATACAAGATAATTTAGTACGATGTGTTATTTCTTCGAGTAAAGTTTAAGTATTTCTAATACGTACGTATTTGTCTTTAATTTGCAACACTGTATTTCCTTATAACGTGGTATTCTTACATATTCTTTCGAGAGAAAACTCTCCTGTGCATTCTGTTTTGAGGCTACACGCTTAGACATACACGCAATACCAAAGCATTTCGAGTTACAACGTGTTCTTTAGGAAATACAACATAATTTTGCACGATGCGGTATTTCCTTAAAAAGTGGTATTCTGACATATATTTTCGAGATAAAACTCTCCTGTGCATTCTCCTTTGAGGCTACAAGTTTAGACATACACCGAAAACCAAATCCTGTCGAGTTAGAACGTGTTGTTTAGGAAAAACAAGATAATTTTGCACGATGCGTTATTTCTTCTCGTAAAGTTTAAGTATGTGTTTTATGTACTTATTTGACTTTACTCTGCCAAACTGTATTTCCTTGTAAAGTGGTATTATTACATATCTTGTGAGAGAAAACTCTCCTGTGCATTATCTTTTGAGGCTACACAATTAGACATACTCGCAACACCAAAGCTTTTCGAGTTAAAACATGTTGTTTAGGAAAAACAAGATAATTTCGCATGATGCAGGATTTCTATAAAACGTGGTATTATGATATATTTTATCGAGAGAAAACTCTCCTGTGCATTCTCTTTTGAGGCTACACGCTGAGACATACAAGCAACCCCAAAGGTTTTTGAGTTACAACGTGTTGTTTAGGAAAAACAAGATAATTTCGCACGTTGCAGGATTTCCTTAAAACTTGCTATTCTGACATATTTTTTCGGAGAAAATTCTCCTGTCGGTGCTCTTTTGAGGCTACACATTTAGACATACTTGCAACACCAAATCTTTTCGAGTTACAACGTGTTGTTCAGGAAATACAAGATAATTTTGTACGATGCGTTATTTCTTCTAGTAAAGTTTAAGTATTTCTTATACATACATATTTGTCTTTATTCTGCAACACTGTATTTCCTTATAATGTGGTATTCTTACATATTCTTTCCAGCGAATACTCTCCTGTGCGTTCCCTTTTGGGGCTACACGCTTAGACAAACACGCAACACCAAAGCTTTTCGAGTTACAATGTGTTGTTTAAGAAAAACAAGATAATTTCGCACGAAGCGGGATTTCCTTAAAACGTGGTATTCTGACATATTTTTTCAGGAGAAAACTCTCCTGTGAGTTCTCTTTTGAGGCTACATGCTTAGACATACACGCAACACCAAATCTTTTCGAGTTACAACGTGTTGTTAATGAAATACAAGATAATTTTGTATCATGCGTTATTTCTTCACTTAAAGTTTAAGTGTTTCTAATACGTACGTGTTTGTCTTTACTCTGCAACACTGTATTTCCTTGTAACGTGGTATTCTTACATATTCTTTCGAGAGAAACCTCTCCTGTGGGTTATCTTTTCAGGCTACATGTTTAGACATACACGCAACACCAAATGTTTTCGAGTTAAAACATTTTGTTTAGGAAAAGAAGATAATTTCGCACGATGCAGGATTTCCTTAAAACGTGGTATTCTGACATATTTTTTCGAGAGAAAACTCTCCTGTGCGTTCTCTTCTGAGGCTACACGCTTAGACATACATGAATCACCAAAGCTTTTCAAGTTACAACCGGTTGTTTTAGAAAAAGAAGATAATTTCGCACGATGCAGGATTTCCTTAAAACGTGGTATTCTGACATATTTTTTGAAGAGAAAACTCTCCTGGGCATTCTCTTTTGAGGCTACAAGTTTAGACATACACGCAAAACAAAATCTTTTCGAGTTACAACGTGCTGTTTAGGAAAAAGAAGATAATTTTGCACGATGCGTTATTTCTTCTTGTAAAGTTTAAGTATTTCCAATACGTACATATTTGTCTTTACTCTGCAACACTGTGTTTCCTTATAACATGGTATTCTTACATATTCTTGCGAGAGAAAACTCTCCTGTGCGTTCTCTTTTGAGGCTACATGCTTAGATATACACACATCACCAATGCTTTTCGATTTACAACCTGTTGTTTAAAAAAAAAAAGATAATTTCGCACGATGCGGGATTTCCTTAAAATATGGTATTCTGACATATTTTGTCGAGAGAAAATTCTCCTGTGGGTTCTCTTTTGAGGCTACATGCTTAGACATACACGCAACACCAAATCTTTTCGAGTTACAACGTGTTGTTAAGGAAAAACAAGATAATTTTGCACTATGCAGGATTTCTTTATAACGTGGTATTCTGACATATTTTTTCGAGAGAAAACTCTCCTGTGCGTTCTCTTTTGAGGCTACACGCTTAGTCATAGACGCAACACCAAAGCTTTTTGAGTTACAACAGTTTGTTTAGGAAAAACAAGATAATATCACACGATGCAGGATTTCCTTAAAACTTGGTATTCTGACGCATTTTTCAACAGAAAACTCTCCCGTGCGTTCTCTTTTGAGGCTACACGCTGAGACATACAAGCAACATCAAAGCTTTTCGAGTTACAACATGTTGCTTAGGAAAAACAAGTTAATTTTGCACGATGCAGGATTTCCTTAAAACATGGTATTCTGACATATTTTTTCGAGAGTAAATAATCCTGTGGGTTCTCTTTTGAGGCTAAACGTTTAGACATACACGCATCACCAAATCTTTTCGAGTTACAACCTGTTGTTGTACGATGCGTTTGAGGCTACACATTTAGACATACACACAACACCAAATCCTTTCGAGTTACAATGTGTTGTTTAGGAAAAACAAGATAATTTTGCACGATGTGTTATTTCTTCTCGTAAAGTTTAAGAATTTCTAATATGTACGTATTTGTCTTTACTCTGCAACACTGTATTTCCTTATAACGTGGTATTCTTACATATTCTTTCGAGAGAAAACTCTCTTGTGTATTCTCTTTTGAGGCTACACGCTTAGACATACACTCAACACCAAAGCTTTTTGAGGTACAATGTGTTGTTTAAGAAAAACAAGATAATTTCTTACGATGCGGGATTTCCTTAAAACATGGTATTCTGACATATTTTTTTGACAGAAAACTGTCCTGTGCGTTTGAGGCTAAATGCTTAGACATACATGCAACACCAAATCTTTTCGAGCTACAATGTGTTGTTTAGGAAATACAAGGTAATTTTGTACGATGCCTTATTTCTTCTCGTAAAGTTTAAGTATTTCTAATATGTACGTATTTGTCTTTACTCTGCAGCACTGTATTTCCTTGTAACGTGGTATTCTTACATATTCTTTCGAGAGAAAACTCTCCTGTGTATTCTCTTTTGAGGCTACACGCTTAGACATACACTCAACACCAAAGCTTTTTTAGGTACAATGTGTTGTTTAAGAAAAACAAGATAATTTCTTACGATGCGGGATTTCCTTAAAACATGGTATTCTGACATATTTTTTTGACAGCAAACTGTCCTGTGCGTTTGAGGGTAAATGCTTAGACATACATGCAACACCAAATCTTTTCGAGCTACAATGTGTTGTTTAGGAAATACAAGGTAATTTTGTACGATGCCTTATTTCTTCTCGTAAAGTTTAAGTATTTCTAATATGTACATATTTGTCTTTACTCTGCAACACTGTATTTCCTTGTAACGTGGTATTCTTACATATTCTTTCGAGAGAAAACTCTCCTGTGCATTTTCTTTTGAGGCTACATGCTTAGACATACACGCATCACCAAAGATTTTCGAGTTACAACCTGTTGTTTTGGGAAAAAAAGATAATTTCACATGATGCGGGATTTCCTTAAAAGGTGGTATTCTGACATATTTTGTCGAGAGAAAATTCTCCTGTTGGTTCTCCTTTGAGGCTACACGTTTAGACATACACACAACACCAAAACATTTCGAGTTACAACGTGTTGTTTAGGAAAAACGAGATAATTTCGCATGATGCGGGATTTCCTTAAAATGTGGTATTCTGACATATTTTGTCGAGAGAAAATTCTCCTGTGGGTTCTCTTCTGAGGCTACAAGCTTAGACATACACGTAACACCAAATCTTTTCGAGTTACAACGTGTTGTTTAGAAAATACAAGAAAATTTTGCACGATGCGTTATTTCTCCTCGTATAATTTAAGTATTTCCAATATGTACGTATTTGTCTTTAATGCAACACTGTATTTCCTTATAACATGGTATTCTTACATATTCTTTTGAGAGAAAACTGTCCTGTGTGTTCTCTTTTGAGGCTGCACGCTTAGACAAAAACGCAACACCAAAGCTTTTCGAGTTACAACGTGTTGTTAAGGAAAAACAAGTTAATTTTGCACTATGCAGGATTTCTTTATAACGTGGTATTCTGACATATTTTTTCGAGAGAAAACTCTCCTGTGCGTTCTCTTTTGAGGCTACACGCTTAGTCATAGACGCAACACCAAAGCTTTTTGAGTTACAACAGTTTGTTTAGGAAAAACAAGATAATATCACACGATGCAGGATTTCCTTAAAACTTGGTATTCTGACGCATTTTTCAACAGAAAACTCTCCTGTGCGTTCTCTTTTGAGGCTACACGCTGAGACATACAAGCAACATCAAAGCTTTTCGAGTTACAACATGTTGCTTAGGAAAAACAAGTTAATTTTGCACGATGCAGGATTTCCTTAAAACATGGTATTCTGACATATTTTTTCGAGAGTAAATAATCCTGTGGGTTCTCTTTTGAGGCTAAACGTTTAGACATACACGCATCACCAAATCTTTTCGAGTTACAACCTGTTGTTGTACGATGCGTTTGAGGCTACACATTTAGACATACACACAACACCAAATCCTTTCGAGTTACAATGTGTTGTTTAGGAAAAACAAGATAATTTTGCACGATGTGTTATTTCTTCTCGTAAAGTTTAAGAATTTCTAATATGTACGTATTTGTCTTTACTCTGCAACACTCTATTTCCTTATAACGTGGTATTCTTACATATTCTTTCGAGAGAAAACTCTCTTGTGTATTCTCTTTTGAGGCTACACGCTTAGACATACACTCAACACCAAAGCTTTTTGAGGTACAATGTGTTGTTTAAGAAAAACAAGATAATTTCTTACGATGCGGGATTTCCTTAAAACATGGTATTCTGACATATTTTTTTGACAGAAAACTGTCCTGTGCGTTTGAGGCTAAATGCTTAGACATACATGCAACACCAAATCTTTTCGAGCTACAATGTGTTGTTTAGGAAATACAAGGTAATTTTGTACGATGCCTTATTTCTTCTCGTAAAGTTTAAGTATTTCTAATATGTACGTATTTGTCTTTACTCTGCAACACTGTATTTCCTTGTAACGTGGTATTCTTACATATTCTTTCGAGAGAAAACTCTCTTGTGTATTCTCTTTTGAGGCTACACGCTTAGACATACACTCAACACCAAAGCTTTTTGAGGTACAATGTGTTGTTTAAGAAAAACAAGATAATTTCTTACGATGCGGGATTTCCTTAAAACATGGTATTCTGACATATTTTTTGACAGAAAACTGTCCTGTGCGTTTGAGGCTAAATGCTTAGACATACATGCAACACCAAATCTTTTCGAGCTACAATGTGTTGTTTAGGAAATACAAGGTAATTTTGTACGATGCCTTATTTCTTCTCGTAAAGTTTAAGTATTTCTAATATGTACATATTTGTCTTTACTCTGCAACACTGTATTTCCTTGTAACGTGGTATTCTTACATATTCTTTCGAGAGAAAACTCTCCTGTGCATTTTCTTTTGAGGCTACATGCTTAGACATACACGCATCACCAAAGATTTTCGAGTTACAACCTGTTGTTTTGGGAAAAAAAGATAATTTCACATGATGCGGGATTTCCTTAAAAGGTGGTATTCTGACATATTTTGTCGAGAGAAAATTCTCCTGTTGGTTCTCCTTTGAGGCTACACGTTTAGACATACACACAACACCAAAACATTTCGAGTTACAACGTGTTGTTTAGGAAAAACGAGATAATTTCGCATGATGCGGGATTTCCTTAAAATGTGGTATTCTGACATATTTTGTCGAGAGAAAATTCTCCTGTGGGTTCTCTTCTGAGGCTACAAGCTTAGACATACACGTAACACCAAATCTTTTCGAGTTACAACGTGTTGTTTAGAAAATACAAGAAAATTTTGCACGATGCGTTATTTCTCCTCGTATAATTTAAGTATTTCCAATATGTACGTATTTGTCTTTAATGCAACACTGTATTTCCTTATAACATGGTATTCTTACATATTCTTTTGAGAGAAAACTGTCCTGTGTGTTCTCTTTTGAGGCTGCACGCTTAGACAAAAACGCAACACCAAAGCTTTTCAAGTTACAACGTTTTGGTAAGGAAAAACAAGTTAATTTCGCAAGATGCGGGATTTCCTTAAAACGTGGTATTCTTACATATTCTTTCGAGAGAAATCTCGCCTGTGCGTTCTCTTTTGAGGCTGCACCCTTATACATACACGCAACACAAAATCTTTTCGAGTTACAACATGTTATTTAGGAAAAACAAGATAATTTTGCACGATGCATTATTTCTTCTCGTAAATTTTAAGCATTTCTAATACGTATTTGTCTTTACGCTGCTACACTGTATTTTCTTATAACGTGGTATTCTGACATATTTTTTGAATGAAAACTCTCCTGTGCGTTCTCTTTTGCGTCTACAAGCTTAGACATACACGCAACTACAAATCATTTCGAATTTCACCTTGTTGTTTAGGAAATACAAGATAATTTTGTACGGAGCGTTATTTCTTCTCGTAAAGTTTAACTATTTCTAATACGTACGTATTTGTCTTTACTCTGCAACACTGTATTTCCTTGTATTATGGTATTCTGACATATTGTTTCGAGAGAAAACTCTCCTGTACGTTCTCTTTTGAGGCTACACTCTTAGACATACATGCAACACCAAAGCTTTTCGAGTTAAAACATGTTGTTTAGGAAAAACAAGCTAATTTCGCACGATGCGGGATTTCCTTAAAACGTGGTATTCTGACATATTTTTTGGAGGGAAAATTCTCCTGTGGGTTCTCTTTTGAGGCTACACATTTAGACTTACAAGCAACACTAAATCTTTTCTAGTTACAACGTGTGGTTTAGGATATACAAGATAATTTTGTACGATGCATTATTTCTTCTCGTACATTTTAAGTATTCCTAATACGTATGTATTTGTCTTTAGTCTGCAACACTGTATTTGCTTATCACGTGGTATTCTTACATATTCTTTCGAGAGTAAACTCTCCTGTGTGTTCTCTTTTGCGGCTACATGCTTAGACATACAGGCAACAGCAAAGCTTTTCAAGTTACAACGTGTTGTTTAGGAAAAACAGGATAATTTCGCACGATGCGGGATTTTCTTAAAACGTGGTATATTGACATATTTTTCAAGAGAAAACACTCCTGTGCATTCTCTTTTGATGCCACCAGCTTAGACAAACACGTAACACCAAATCTTTTCTAGTTACAACGTGTTGTTTAGGAAAAACAAGATAATTTTGCACGATGCCTTATTTCTTCTCTTAAAGTTTAAGTATTTCTAAAAGGTACGTATTTGTCTTTACTCTGCAACACTGTATTTCCTTATAACGTGGTATTCTTACATATTCTTTCGCGAGAAAATTCTCCTATGTGTTCTCTTTTGAGGCTGCACACTTAGATATACACACAATACCAAAGCTTTTCGAGTTACAACGTGTTGTTAAGGAAAAACAAGTTAATTTCACAAGATGCGGGATTTCCTTAAAACGTGGTATTCTTACATATTCTTTCGAGAGAAACCTCTCCTGTGCGTTCTCTTTTGAGGCTGCACCCTTATACATACACGCAACACAAAATCTTTTCGAGTTACAACGTGTTATTTAGGAAAAACAAGATAATTTTTCATGATGCATTATTTCTTCTCGTAAATTTTAAGCTTTTCTAATACTTACGTATTTGTCTTTACTCTGCAACACTGTATTTCCTTATAACGTGGTATTCTGACATATTTTCCGAAAGAAAACTCTCCTGGACATTCTCTTTTGCGTCTACAAGCTTAGACATACACGCAACTGCAAATCATGTCAAATTTCAACTTGTTGTTTAGGAAATACAAGATAATTTTGTACGGAGCATTATTTCTTCTCGTAAAGTTTAACTATTTCTAATACGTATGTATTTGTCTTTACTCTGCAACACTGTATTTCCTTGTATCATGGTATTCTGACATATTGTTTCGAGAGAAAACTCTCAGGTGCGTTCTCTTTTGAGGCTACACACTTAGACATAGACGCAACACCAAAGCTTTTCGAGTTAAAACATGTTGTTTAGGAAAAGCAAGATAATTTCGCACGATGCGGGATTTCCTTAAAACGTGGTATTCTGACATATTTTTTGGAGGGAAAATTCTCCTGTGGGCTCTCTTTTGAGGCTACAAATTTAGACTTACAAGAAACACTAAATATTTCCAGTTACAACGTGTGGTTTACGATATACAAGATAATTTTGTACGATGCATTATTTCTTCTCGTATATTTTAAGTATTTCTAATACGTATGAATTTGTCTTTACTCTGCAACACTGTATTTGCTTATCACGTGGTATTCTTACATATTCTTTCGAGAGTAAACTCTCCTGTGCGTTCTCTTTTGTGGCTACATGCTTAGACATACACGCAACAGCAAAGCTTTTCAAGTTACAACGTGTTGTTTAGGAAAAGCAAGATAATTTCGCACGATGCGGGATTTCCTTAAAACGTGGTATATTGACATATTTTTGGAGAGAAAACACTCCTGTGCGTTCTCTTTTGATGCCACCAGCTAAGACAAACACGTAACACCAAATCTTTTCTAGTTACAATGTGTTGTTTTGGAAAAACAAGATAATTTTGCACGATGCCTTATTTCTTCTCTTAAAGTTTAAGTATTTCTAAAACGTACGTATTTGTCTTTACTCTGCAACATTGTATTTCCTTATAACGTGGTATTCTTACATATTCTTTCCCGAGAAAATTCTCCTATGCGTTCTCTTTTGAGGCTGCATGCTTAGACATACAAACAATACCAAAGCTTTTCAAGTTACAACGTGTTGTTAAGGAAAAACAAGTTAATTTCACAAGATGCGGGATTTCCTTAAAACGTGGTATTCTTACATATTCTTTCGAGAGAAACCTCTCCTGTGCGTTCTCTTTTGAGGCTGCACCCTTATACATACGCGCAACACAAAATCTTTTCGAGTTACAACGTGTTATTTAGGAAAAACAAGATAATTTTGCACGATGCATTATTTCTTCTCGTAAATTTTAAGTATTTCTAATACTTACATATTTGTCTTTACTCTGCAACACTGTATTTCCTTACAACGTGGTATTCTGACATTTTTTTCGAAAGAAAACTCTCCTGTGCGTTCTCTTTTGTGTCTACAAGCTTAGACATACACGCAACCACAAATCATTTCGAATTTCAACTTGTTGTTTAGGAAATACAAGATAATTTTGTATGGAGCGTTATTTCTTCTCGTAAAATTTAACTATTTCTAATACGTACGTATTTGTCTTTACTCTGCAACACTGTATTTCCTTGTAACATGGTATTCTGACATATTGTTTCGAGAGAAAACTCTCCTGTGCGTTCTCTTTTGAGGCTACACACTTAGACATACACGCAACACCAAAGCTTTTTGAGTTAAAACATGTTGTTTAGGAAAAACAAGATAATTTCGCACGATGCGGGATTTCCTTAAAACGTGGTATTCTGACATATTTTTTGGAGGGAAAATTCTCCTGTGGGTTCTCTTTTGAGGCTACACATTTAGACTTACAAGCAACACTAAATCTTTTCAAGTAACAACGTGTGGTTTAGGATATACAAGATAATTTTGTACGATGCATTATTTCTTCTCGTATATTTTAAGTATTTCTAATACATATGAATTTGTCTTTACTCTGCAACACTGTATTTGCTTATCACGTGGTATTCTTACGTATTCTTTCGAGAGAAAACTCTTCTGTGTGTTCTCTTTTGAGGCTACATGCTTAGACATACACGCAACAGCAAAGCTTTTCAAGTTACAATGTGTTGTTTAGGAAAAACAAGATAATTTCGCACGAAGCGGGATATCCTTAAAACGTGTTATATTGACATATTTTTTGAGAGAAAACACTCCTGTGCATTCTCTTTGGAGGCCACCAGCTTAGCCAAACACGTAACACCAAATCTTTTCTAGTTACAACGTGTTGTTTAGGAAAAACAAGATAATTTTGCACGATGCCTTATTTCTTCTCTTAAAGTTTAAGTAGTTCTAAAATGTACATATTTGTCTTTACTCTGCAACACTGTATTTCCTTATAACGTGGTATTCTTACATATTCTTTCGCGAGAAAATTCTCATATGTGTTCTCTTTTGAAGCTGCACGTTTAGACATACACACAATACCAAAGCTTTTCGAGTTACAACGTGTTGTTAAGGAAAAACAAGTTAATTTCGCAAGATGCGGGATTTCCTTAAAACGTGCTATTCTTACATATTCTTTCTAGAGAAACCTCTCCTGTGCGTTCTCTTTTGAGGCTGCACCCTTATACATACACGCAACACCAAATCTTTTCGAGTTACAATGTGTTGTTTAAGAAAAACAAGATAATTTCGCACGATGCGGGATTTCCTTAAAACATGGTATTCTGACATATTTTATCGATAGAAAACTATCCTTTGCCTTCTCTTTTGTGGCTACAAGCTTAGACATACACGCAACATCAATTTTTTTTGAATTTCAACTTGTTGTTTAGGAAATACAAGATAATTTTGTACGGAACGTTATTTCTTCTCGTAAAGTTTAAGTATTTCTAATACGTATGTATTTGTTTTTACTCTGCAACACTGTATTCCGTATAAAGTGGAATTCTTACATATTCTTTCGAGAGAAAACTCTCCTGTGCGTTCTCTTTTGAAGCTACACGCTTAGACATACACGCAACACCAAAGCTTTTCGAGTTAAAACGTGCTGTTTAGGAAAAACAAGATAATTTCGCATTATGCGGTATTTCCTTAAAACGTGGTATTCTGACATATTTTTTTGAGAGAAAATTCTCCTGTGGGTTCTCTTTTGAGGCTACACATTTAGACATACATGCAATAACAAATCCTTTCGAGTTACAATGTGTTGTTTAGTAAAAACAAGATAATTTTGCACGATGCATTATTTCTTCTCGTAAATTTTAAGTATTTCTAATACGTACGTATTTGTCTTTACTCTGCAACACTGTATTTCCTTATAATGTGGTATTCCTACAAATTCTTTTGAGAGAAAACTCTCCTCTTCGTTCTCTTTTGAGGCTACACGCTTACACATACACGCAACACCAAAGCTTTTCGAGTTACAACGTGTTGTTTAGGAAAAACAAGATAATTTCGCACAATGCACGATTTCATTAAAACGTGGTATTCTGACATATTTTTTGGAGAGAAAATTCTCTTGTGGGTTCTCTTTTGAGGCTACACATTTAGACTTACAACCAACACCAAATAATTTCAGGTTACAACGTGTTGTTTAGGATATACAAGATAATATAGTACGATGCGTTATTTCTTCTCATAAAGTTTAACTTTTTCTAATGCATACGTATTTGTCTTTACTCTGCAACACAGTATTTGCTTATAATGTGGTATTCTTTCATATTCCTTCGAGAGAAAACTCTCCTCTGCATTCTTCTTTGAGGCTACACACTTAGACATACACGCAACACCAAAATTTTTCAAGTTACAAGGTGTTGTTTAGGAAAAAGAAGATAATTTCACACGATCTGCGATTTCCTTAAAACGGGGTATTCTGACATGTTTTTTTGAGAGAAAACTCTCCTGTGCGTACTCTTTTGAGGCTAGAAGCTTAGACATACATGCAACACCAAATCTTTTTGAGTTACATCGTGTTATTTAGGAAAAACAAGATAATTTTGCACGATGTGTTATTTCTTCTCATAAACTTTAAGTATTTCCAATATGTACGTATTTGTCTTTAATATGCAACACTGTATTTCCTTTTAACGGGGTATTCTTACATATTCTTTCGAGAGAAAACTCTCCTGTGCATTCTCTTCTGTGGCTACACACTTAGACATACACGCAACACCAAAGCATTTTGAGTTGCAACGTGTTGTTTGGGAAAAACAAGAAAATTTCGCACGATGCGGGATTTCTTTAAAACGTGGTATTCTGACATATTTTTCGAGGGAAAATTCTCCTGTGGGTTCTCTTTTGAGGCTACACATTTAGACTTACAAGCAACACCAAATCTTTTCGAGTTACAACGTGTTGTTTAGGATATACAAGATAATTTTTATGATGCGTTATTTCTTCTCGTACATTTTAAGTATTTCTAATATGTACGTATTTGTCTTTACTCTGCAACACTGTATTTGCTTATCAAGTGGTATTCTTACATATTCTTTCGAGAGTAAACTCGCCTGTGCGTTCTCTTTTGAGGCTACACGCTTAGACATACACGCAACACCCAAGCTTTTCAAGTTACTACTACATGTTGTTTAGGAAAAACAAGATAATTTCAGCACGATGTGGGATTTACTTAAAACGTGGTATATTGACATATTTTTTCGAGAGAAAACACTCCTGTGCGTTCTCTTTTGAGGCCCCCAGCTTAGACATACACGTAACACCAAATCCTTTCGAGATACAACGTGTTGTTTAGGAAAAACAAGATAATTTTGCACGATGACTTATTTCTTCTCTTAAAGTTTAAGTATTTCCAATACGTACGTATTTCTCTTTACTCTGCAACACTATTTCCTCATAATGTGGTATTCTTACATATTCTTTGGAGAGAAAATTCTCCTATGCGTTCTCTTTTGAGGCTGCACGCTTAGACATACACGCAACACCAAAGCTTTTTGAGTTACAACGTGTTGTTAAGGAAAAACAAGATAATTAAACAAGATGCGGGATTTACTTAAAACGTGGTATTCTTACATATTCTTTCAAGAAAAACCTCTCCTGTGCATTCTCTTTTGAGGCTGCACGCTTAGACATACACGCAACACCAAATCTTTTCGAGTTACAACCTGTTGTTTAGGAAAAACAAGATAATTTCGCACGATGCAGGATTTCCTTAAAACGTGGTATTTTGACATATTTTTTGATAGAAAACTATCCTTTGCGTTCTCCTTTGAGGCTACAAGCTTAGACATACACGCAACACCAAATTTCTTCGAATTTCAACTTGTTGTTTAGGAAATTCAAGATAATTTTTTACGGAGCGTTATTTCTTCTCGTAAATTTTAAGTATTTCTAATACGTACGTATTTGTCTTTACTCTGCAACAATGTATTTCTTCATAACGTGGTATTCTTACATATTCTTTCGAGAGAAAACTCTCCTGTGCGTTCTCTTTTGAAGCTACACACTTAGACATACACGCAAAACCAAAGCTTTTCGAGTTACAACGTGTTGTTTATGAAAAACCAGATAATTACACATTATGCGGTATTTCCTTAAAACGTGGTATTCTGACATATTTTTTGAGAGAAAATTCTCCTGTGGGTTCTCTTTTGAGGCTACACATTTAGACATACATGCAACACCAAATCTTTTCGAGTTAAAACGTGTTCCTTAGGAAAAACAAGAAAATTTTGCACGATGCATTATTTCTTCTCGTAAATTTTAAGTATTTCTAATAAGAATGTATTTGTCTTTACTCTGCAACACTGTATTTCTTCATAACATGGTATTCTTACATATTCTTTCGAGAGTACACTCGCCTGTCTGTTCTCTTTTGAGGCTACAAGCTTAGACATACACGCAACAGCAAATTTCTTCAAATTTCAACTTGTTGTTTAGGAAATTCAAGATAATTTTTTACGGAGCATTATTTCTTCTCGTAAAGTTTGAGTATTTCTAATACGTACGTATTTGTTTTTACTCTGCAACACTGTATTCCGTTATAACGTGGAATTCTTACATATTCTTTCGAGAGAAAAATCTCCTGTGCCTTCTCTTTTGAGGCTACACGTTTAGAAATACATGCAATACCAAAGCTTTTCGAGTTACAAAGTGTTGTTTAAGAAAAACAAGATGATTTCGCACGATGCAAGATTTCCTTAAAACGTGGTATTCTGACATATTTTTTCGATAGAAAACTATCCTTTGCGTTCTCTTTTGTGGCTACAAGCTTAGACATACACGCAATACCAAATTTTTTCAAATTTCAACTTGTTGTTTAGGAAATTCAAGATAATTTTGTACAGAGCGTTATTTCATCTCGTAAAGTTTAAGTATTTCTAATACGTACGTATTTGTTTTTACGCTGCAACACTGTATTCCGTTATAACGTGGAATTCTTACATATTCTTTCGAGAGAAAACTCTTCTGTGCATTCTCTTTTGAGGATACATGCTTAGACATACACGCAACACCAAAGCTTTTCGACTTACAACGTGTTGTTTAGGAAAAACAAGATAATTTCGCATTATTCAGTGTTTCCTTAATACGTGGTATTCTGACATATTTTTTGAGAGAAAATTCTCCTGTGGGTTCTCTTTTGAAACTACACATTTAGACAAACACGCAACACCAAATCTTTTCGAGTTACAACGTGTTGTTTATGAAAAACAAGATAATTGCGCATTATGCGGTATTTCCTTAAAACGTGGTATTCTGACATATTTTTTGAGAGAAAATTCTCCTGTGGGTTCTCTTTTGAGGCTACACATTTAGACATACATGCAACACCAAATCTTTTCGAGTTACAACGTGTTGCTTAGGAAAAACAAGATAATTTTGAACGATGCATTATTTCTTCTCGTAAATTTTAAGTATTTCTAATACGAACGTATTTGTCTTTACTCTACAACACTGTATTTCCTTATAACGTGGTATTCTTACATATTCTTTCGAAAGAAAATTCTCCTATGTGTTCTCCTTAAGGCTGCACGCTAAGACATACACGCAACACCAAAGCTTTTCGAGTTACAACGTGTTGTTAAGAAAAACAAGATAATTTCGCACAATGCACGATTTCATTAAAACGTGGTATTCTGACATATTTTTTGGAGAGAAAATTCTCTTGTGGGTTCTCTTTTGAGGCTACACATTTAGACTTACAACCAACACCAAATAATTTCAGGTTACAACGTGTTGTTTAGGATATACAAGATAATATAGTACGATGCGTTATTTCTTCTCATAAAGTTTAACTTTTTCTAATGCATACGTATTTGTCTTTACTCTGCAACACAGTATTTGCTTATAATGTGGTATTCTTTCATATTCCTTCGAGAGAAAACTCTCCTCTGCATTCTTCTTTGAGGCTACACACTTAGACATACACGCAACACCAAAATTTTTCAAGTTACAAGGTGTTGTTTAGGAAAAAGAAGATAATTTCACACGATCTGCGATTTCCTTAAAACGGGGTATTCTGACATGTTTTTTTGAGAGAAAACTCTCCTGTGCGTACTCTTTTGAGGCTAGAAGCTTAGACATACATGCAACACCAAATCTTTTTGAGTTACATCGTGTTATTTAGGAAAAACAAGATAATTTTGCACGATGTGTTATTTCTTCTCATAAACTTTAAGTATTTCCAATATGTACGTATTTGTCTTTAATATGCAACACTGTATTTCCTTTTAACGGGGTATTCTTACATATTCTTTCGAGAGAAAACTCTCCTGTGCATTCTCTTCTGTGGCTACACACTTAGACATACACGCAACACCAAAGCATTTTGAGTTGCAACGTGTTGTTTGGGAAAAACAAGAAAATTTCGCACGATGCGGGATTTCTTTAAAACGTGGTATTCTGACATATTTTTCGAGGGAAAATTCTCCTGTGGGTTCTCTTTTGAGGCTACACATTTAGACTTACAAGCAACACCAAATCTTTTCGAGTTACAACGTGTTGTTTAGGATATACAAGATAATTTTTATGATGCGTTATTTCTTCTCGTACATTTTAAGTATTTCTAATATGTACGTATTTGTCTTTACTCTGCAACACTGTATTTGCTTATCAAGTGGTATTCTTACATATTCTTTCGAGAGTAAACTCGCCTGTGCGTTCTCTTTTGAGGCTACACGCTTAGACATACACGCAACACCCAAGCTTTTCAAGTTACTACTACATGTTGTTTAGGAAAAACAAGATAATTTCAGCACGATGTGGGATTTACTTAAAACGTGGTATATTGACATATTTTTTCGAGAGAAAACACTCCTGTGCGTTCTCTTTTGAGGCCCCCAGCTTAGACATACACGTAACACCAAATCCTTTCGAGATACAACGTGTTGTTTAGGAAAAACAAGATAATTTTGCACGATGACTTATTTCTTCTCTTAAAGTTTAAGTATTTCCAATACGTACGTATTTCTCTTTACTCTGCAACACTGTATTTCCTCATAATGTGGTATTCTTACATATTCTTTGGAGAGAAAATTCTCCTATGCGTTCTCTTTTGAGGCTGCACGCTTAGACATACACGCAACACCAAAGTTTTTTGAGTTACAACGTGTTGTTAAGGAAAAACAAGATAATTAAACAAGATGCGGGATTTACTTAAAACGTGGTATTCTTACATATTCTTTCAAGAAAAACCTCTCCTGTGCATTCTCTTTTGAGGCTGCACGCTTAGACATACACGCAACACCAAATCTTTTCGAGTTACAACCTGTTGTTTAGGAAAAACAAGATAATTTCGCACGATGCAGGATTTCCTTAAAACGTGGTATTTTGACATATTTTTTGATAGAAAACTATCCTTTGTGTTCTCCTTTGAGGCTACAAGCTTAGACATACACGCAACACCAAATTTCTTCGAATTTCAACTTGTTGTTTAGGAAATTCAAGATAATTTTTTACGGAGCGTTATTTCTTCTCGTAAATTTTAAGTATTTCTAATACGTACGTATTTGTCTTTACTCTGCAACAATGTATTTCTTCATAACGTGGTATTCTTACATATTCTTTCGAGAGAAAACTCTCCTGTGCGTTCTCTTTTGAAGCTACACACTTAGACATACACGCAAAACCAAAGCTTTTCGAGTTACAACGTGTTGTTTATGAAAAACCAGATAATTACACATTATGCGGTATTTCCTTAAAACGTGGTATTCTGACATATTTTTTGAGAGAAAATTCTCCTGTGGGTTCTCTTTTGAGGCTACACATTTAGACATACATGCAACACCAAATCTTTTCGAGTTAAAACGTGTTCCTTAGGAAAAACAAGAAAATTTTGCACGATGCATTATTTCTTCTCGTAAATTTTAAGTATTTCTAATAAGAATGTATTTGTCTTTACTCTGCAACACTGTATTTCTTCATAACATGGTATTCTTACATATTCTTTCGAGAGTACACTCGCCTGTCTGTTCTCTTTTGAGGCTACAAGCTTAGACATACACGCAACAGCAAATTTCTTCAAATTTCAACTTGTTGTTTAGGAAATTCAAGATAATTTTTTACGGAGCATTATTTCTTCTCGTAAAGTTTGAGTATTTCTAATACGTACGTATTTGTTTTTACTCTGCAACACTGTATTCCGTTATAACGTGGAATTCTTACATATTCTTTCGAGAGAAAAATCTCCTGTGCCTTCTCTTTTGAGGCTACACGTTTAGAAATACATGCAATACCAAAGCTTTTCGAGTTACAAAGTGTTGTTTAAGAAAAACAAGATGATTTCGCACGATGCAAGATTTCCTTAAAACGTGGTATTCTGACATATTTTTTCGATAGAAAACTATCCTTTGCGTTCTCTTTTGTGGCTACAAGCTTAGACATACACGCAATACCAAATTTTTTCAAATTTCAACTTGTTGTTTAGGAAATTCAAGATAATTTTGTACGGAGCGTTATTTCATCTCGTAAAGTTTAAGTATTTCTAATACGTACGTATTTGTTTTTACGCTGCAACACTGTATTCCGTTATAACGTGGAATTCTTACATATTCTTTTGAGAGAAAACTCTTCTGTGTATTCTCTTTTGAGGACACACGCTTAGACATACACACAACACCAATGCTTTTCGACTTACAACGTGTTGTTTAGGAAAAACAAGATAATTTCGCATTATTCAGTGTTTCCTTAATACGTGGTATTCTGACATATTTTTTGAGAGAAAATTCTCCTGTGGGTTCTCTTTTGAAACTACACATTTAGACAAACACGCAACACCAAATCTTTTCGAGTTACAACGTGTTGTTTATGAAAAACAAGATAATTGCGCATTATGCGGTATTTCCTTAAAACGTGGTATTCTGACATATTTTTTGAGAGAAAATTATCCTGTGGGTTCTCTTTTGAAGCTACACATTTAGACATACATGCAACACCAAATCTTTTCGAGTTACAACGTGTTGCTTAGGAAAAACAAGATAATTTTGAACGATGCATTATTTCTTCTCGTAAATTTTAAGTATTTCTAATACGAACGTATTTGTCTTTACTCTGAAACACTGTATTTCCTTATAACGTGGTATTCTTACATATTCTTTCGAAAGAAAATTCTCCTATGTGTTCTCCTTAAGGCTGCACGCTAAGACATACACGCAACACCAAAGCTTTTCGAGTTACAACGTGTTGTTAAGAAAAACCAGATAATTTCGCAAGATGCGGGATTTCCTTAAAACTTGGTATTCTTACATATTCTTTCGAGAGAAACCTCTCCTGTGTGTTCTCTTTTGAGGCTGCACCCTGATACATACACGCAACACCAAATCTTTTCGAGTTACTACGTGTTGTTTAGGAAAAACAAGATAATTTTGCATGATGCATTATTTCTTCTCGTAAATTTTAAGTATTTCTAATACTTATGCATTTGTCTTTAATCTGCAACACTGTATATCTTCATAACGTGGTATTCTTACATATTCTTTCAAGAGAAAACTCTCCTCTTCATTCTCTTTTGAGGCTACAGGCTTCGACATACACGTAACACCAAAGCATTTCGAGTTACAACGTGTTGTTTAGGAAAAACAAGATAATTTCGCACGATACAGGATTTCCTTAAAACGTGGTATTTTGAAATATTTTTCGATAGAAAACTATCCTTTTCATTATCTTTTGCGGCTACATGCTTAGACATACACACAACACGAAATTTTTTCAAATTTCAACATGTTGTTTAGGAAATACAAGATAATTTTGTACAGAGCGTCATTTCTTCTCCTAAAGTTTAGTATTTGTAATACGTACGTAATTGTTTTTACTCTCCAACACTGTATTCCGTTATAACGTGGAATTCTTACAAATTCTTTGGAGAGAAAACTCTCCTGTGCGTTCTCTTTTGAGGCTACATGCTTAGACATACAAGCAACACCAAAGTTTTTCGAGTTACAACGTGTTATTTAGGAAAAACAAGATAATTTCGCATTATGCAGTATTTCCTTAAAACGTGGTATTCTGACATATTTTTTTGAGAGAAAATTCTCCTGTGGGTTCTCGTTTGAGGCTACAAATTTAGACATACACGCAACACCAAATCTTTTTGAGTTACAACGTGTTGTTTAGGAAAAACAAGATTATTTTGCACAATGCATTATTTCTTCTCGTAAATTTTAAGTATTTCTAATACGTACGTATTTGTCTTTACTCTGCAACAATGTATTTCCTTATCACGTGGTATTCTTACATATTCTTTTGAGAGAAAACTCTCCTCTTCGTTCTCTTTTGAGGCTACACGCTTACACATACACGTAACATCACACCTTTTCGAGTTACAAACTGTTGTTTAAGAAAAACAAGATAATTTCGCACGATGCAGGATTTCCATAAAACGTGGAATTCTGACACATTTTTTGAGAGAAAATTCTCCTGTGGGTTTTCTTTTGAGGCTACACATTTAGACTTACAAGCAACACCAAATCATTTCAGGTTACAACGTGTTGTTTAGGATATCCAAGATAATATAGTACGATGCGTTATTTCTTATCGCAAAGTTTAAATATTTCTAATACGTACGTATTTGTCTTTATTCTGCAACACTGTATTTGCTTATAACGTGGTATTCTTTCATGTTTTTTTGAGAGAATCCTCTTCTGTGCGTTCTCTTTTGAGGATACACGCTTAGACATACATGCAACACCAAAACTTTTCAAGTTACAAGGGTTGTTTAGGAAAAAGAAGATAATTTCACACGATCTGCGATTTCCTTAAAACGGGGTATTCTGACATGTTATTTCGACAGAAAACTATCCTCTGCATACTCTTTTGAGGCTAGAAGCTTAGATATATACGCAACACCAAATGTTTTCGAGTTACAACATGTTATTTAGGAAAAACAAGATAATTTTGCACGATGCGTTATTTCTTCACATAAAGTTTAAATATTTCCAATATGTACGTATTTGTCTTTAATATGCACCACTGTATTTCCTTGTAACGGGGTATTCTTACATATTCTTTCGAGAGAAAACTCTCCTGTGCGTTCTCTTCTGAGGCTCCACCCTTATACATACACGTAACACCAAATCTTTTTGAGGTACATCGTGTTGTTTAGGAAAAGTAAGATAATTTTGCATGATACGTTATTTCTTCTCGTAAAGTTTAAGTATTTCTAATAAGTACTTATTGTTTTTACTCTGCAACACTGTATTCCGATATAACATGGAATTTTTACATATTCTTTCGAGAGAAAACTCTCATGTGCGTTCTCTTTTGAGGCTACATGCTTGGACATAAACACAACACCAAAGATTTTCGATTTACAACGTGTTGTTTAGGAAAAACAAGATAATTTCGCACGATGCGGTATTTCCTTAAAACGTTGTATTCTGACATATTTTTTCGAGAGAAAATTCTCCTGCGGGGTCTCTTTTGAGGCTACACATTTAGACATACATGCAACACCAAATCTTTTTGAGTTACAACGTGTTGTTTAGGAAAAACAAGATAATTTTGCACGATGCGTTATTTCTTCTTTTAAGTTTAAGTATTTCTAATACGTGCGTATTTGTCTTTACTCTGCAACCCTATATTTCTTTATAACGTGGTATTCTTACACATTCTTTCGATAGAAAACTCTCTTGTGCGTTCTCCTTTGAGGCTGCACCTTAGACAAAAACGCAACACCAAAGCTTTTCGAGTTACAACAAGTTGTTTAGGAAAAACAAGATAATTTCGCATAATGCGGGATTTTCTTAAAACGTGGTATTCTGACATATCCCTTCAAGAGAAAACTCTCATGTGCGTTCTCTTTTGAGGCTAGAAGCTTAGACGTACACGCAACACCAAATCTTTTCGAGTTACAACGTGTTATTTAGGATAAACAAGATAATTTTGCAAGATGTGTTATTTCTTCTCCTAAAGTTTAATTATTTCCAATATGTACGTATTTCTCTTTCATATGCAACTCTGTATTTTCTCATAACGTGGTATTCTTACATATTATTTCAAGTGAAAACTCTCCTGGGCGTTCTCTATTGAGGCTACATGCTTTGACATACACGCAACACCAAAGCTTTTCTACTTAAAATATGTTGTTTATGAAAAACAAGATAATTTCTCATGATGCAGGATTTCCTTAAGACATGGTATTTTGATATATTTTTTAGAGAGAAAACTCTCCTGTGTGTTCTCTTTTGAGGCTACACGCGGAGACATACAAGCAACACCGAACGTTTTCGAGTTACAACGTGTTGTTTAGGAAAAACAAGATAATTTCTCACGTTGCAGGATTTCCTTAAAAGGTGGTATTCTGACATATTTATTTGAGAGAAAATTCTCCTGTGGGTGCTCTTTGGGGCTACATGTTTAGAACTACACACAACACCATATCTTTTCGAGTTACAACGTGTTGTTTAGGAAATACAAGATAATTTTGTACGATGCGTTATTTCTTCTCGTAATGTTTAAGTATGTCTAACACATACGTATTTGTCTTTACTCTGCAACACTGTATTTCCTTAGAACGTGGTTTTCTTACATATTCTTTCGAGGGAGAACTCTCCTGTGCATTCTTTTTTGATGATACAAGCTTAGACATACACGCAACACCAAATCCTTTCGAGTTACCACGTGTTGTATAGGAAAAACAACATAATTTTGCACGATGCGGGATTTCCTTAAAACGTGGTGTTCTGACATATTTTTTTGAGAAAAAACACTCCTGTGCCTTCTCTTTTGAGGCTACAAGCTTACCCATGCATGCAACACCAAATCTTTTCGAGTTACCATGTATTGTTTAGGAAAAACAAGATAATTTTGCACGATGTGTTATTTCTTCTCATAAAGTTTAAGTATTTCTAATAAGTACATATTTGTCTTGACTCTGCAACACTGTATTTCCTTATAACGTGGTATTCTTACAAATTCTTTCGAGAGAAAACTCTCCTGTGCATTCTCTTTTGAGGCTACACGCTTAGACATACACGCAACACCAAAGGCTTTCGAGTTAAAACGTGTTGTTTAGGAAAAACAAGATAATTTCCCATGATGTGCGATTTCCTTATAACGGGGTATTCTGACATGTTTTTTTGAGAGAAAACTCTCCTGTGCGTTTTGTTTGTTTGTTTGTTTTTTGTTTTTTGTTTTTTTTTGAGACTAGAAGCTTAGACATACAAGCAACACCAAATCTTTTCGAGTTACAACGTGTTATTTAGGAAAAACAAGATAATTTTGCATGATGCGTTATTTCTTCTCATAAAGTTTAAGTATTTCCAATATGTACATATTTCTCTTTAATATGCAACTCTGTATTTCCTTATAACGTGGTATTCTTACATATTCTTTCGAGTGAAAACTCTCCTGTGCGTTCTCTTTTGAGGCTACACCCTTAGACATACACGCAACACCAAAGCCTTTCGAGTTCAAATATGTTGTTAAGGAAAAACAAGATAATTTCCCACGATGCATGATTTCCTTAAAACGTGGTATTCTGAAATATTTTTTTCGAGAGAAAACTCTCCTGTGCGTTCTCCTTTGAGGCTACACGCTTAGACATACATGCAACACCAAATCCTTTCGAGTTACAACGTGTTGCTTAGGAAATACAAGATAATTTTGTACGATGTGTTATTTCTTCTCATAAAGTTTAAGTGTTTCTAATACGTACATTGTTGTCTTCACTCTGCAACACTGTATTTCCTTATAAACGTGGTATTCTTACATAATCTTTCGAGAGAAAACTCTCCTGTGCATTCTCTTTCGAGGCTACACACTTAGACCTACACAAAACACCAAAGCTTTTCAAGTTACACCATGTTGTTTAGGAAAAACAAGATAATTTCGCACGATGAGCGATTTCCTTAAAACGGGGTATTCTGACATGTTTTTTCGAGAGAAAACTCTCCTGTGCGTTCTCTTTTGAGGCTAGAAGCTTAGATATACACGCAATACCAAAGCATTTCGAGTTACTACGTGTTTTTAGGAAAAACAACATAATTTCGCACGATGCGGGATTTCCTTAAAACGTGGCATTCTGACATATTTTTTCGAGAGAAAACTCTCCTGTGCATTCTCTTTTGAGGCTACAAGCTTAGACATACACGCAACACCAAATCTTTTCGAGTTAAAACCTGTTGTTTAGGAAATACAAGATAATTTTGCACGAAGCGTTATTTCTTCTCATAAAGTTTAAGTATTTCTAATATGTATGTATTTGTCTTTACTCTGCAACACTGTATTTCCTTGTAATGTGGTATTCTTACATATTCTTTCGAGTGAAAACTCTCCTGTACATTCTCTTTTGAGGCTACACGCTTAGACATACACACAACACCAAAGCTTTTCGAGTTACAACGTGTTGTGTAGGAAAAACAAGATATTTTTGCACGATGCTGGATTTCCTTAAAAAGTGGTGTTCTGACATATTTTTTCGAGAGAAAACTCTCCTGTGCGTTCTCTTTTCCGGCTACATGCTTAGACATACATGCAACACCAAATCTTTACGAATATTAACTAGTTGTTTAGGAAATACAAGATAATTTTTTAGGGAGCGTTATTTCTTCTCATAAAGTTTAAGTATTTCTAATACGTACATATTTGTCTTTACTCTGCAACACTGTATTTCCTTGTAACGTGGTATTCTGACATATTCTTTCGAGAGAAAACTCTTCTGTGCATTCTCTTCTGAGGCTACACACTTACGCATACACACAACACCAAAGCTTTTCGAGTTAAAACGTGTTGTTTATGAAAAAAAAAGATAATATCACACAATATTGGATTTCCTTAAAACGTGGTATTCTGACATATTTTTTTCGAGAGAAAACTCTCCTGTGCATTCTCTTTTGAGGCTACATGCTTAGTCATACACTCAACACCAAATCTTTTCGAGTTACAATGTGTTGTTTAGGAAAGACCAGATAATTTTGCATGATGCGTTATTTCTTCTCACAAAGTTTAAATAATTGTATTTACTCCGCAACACTGTATTCCGTTATAATGTGGAATTCTTACATATTCTTTCGAGAGAAAACTCTCCTCTTCGATCTCTTTTGAGGCTACATGCTTAGACATACACGCAACACCAAAGCTTTTCGAGTTACAACGTGTTGTTTAGGAAAAACAAGATAATTTCGCATGATGTGGTATTTCCCTAGAACGTGGTATTCTGACATATTTTTTTCGTTAGAAAACTCTCCTGTGCATTCTCTTTTGATGCTACAAGTTTGACATACACGCAACAGTAAATCATTTCGAGTTAGAACGTGTTGTTTAGGAAAAACAAGATAATTTTGCACGATGCGTTATTTCTTCTCTTAAAGTTTAAGTATTTCTAATACGTACGTATTTGTCTTTACTCTGCAACCCTATATTTCCTTATAACGTGGTATTCGTACACATTCTTTCGATAGAAAACTCTTTTGTGCGTTCTCCTTTGAGGCTGCACCTTAGACAAAAACGCAACACCAAAGCTTTTCGAGTTACAACAAGTTGTTTAGGAAAAACAAGATAATTTCGCATAATGCGGGATTTTCTTAAAACGTGGTATTCTGACATATCCCTTCAAGAGAAAACTCTCATGTGCATTCTCTTTTGAAGCTAGAAGCTTAGACGTACACGCAACACCAAATCTTTTCGAGTTACAACGTGTTATTTAGGATAAACAAGATAATTTTGCAAGATGTGTTATTTCTTCTCCTAAAGTTTAATTATTTCCAATATGTACGTATTTCTCTTTCATATGCAACTCTGTATTTCCTCATAACGTGGTATTCTTACATATTATTTCGAGTGAAAACTCTCCTGTGCGTTCTCTATTGAGGCTACATGCTTTGACATACACGCAACACCAATGCTTTTCGAGTTAAAATATGTTGTTTAGGAAAAACAAGATAATTTCTCATGATGCAGGATTTCCTTAAGACATGGTATTGTGACATATTTTTTAGAGAGAAAACTCTCCTGTGCGTTCTCTTTTGAAGCTACACGCGGAGACATACAAGCAACACCAAACGTTTTCGAGTTACAACGTGTTGTTTAGGAAAAACAAGATAATTTCTCACGTTGCAGGAATTCCTTAAAAGTTGGTATTCTGACATATTTTTTCGAGAGAAAATTCTCCTGTGGGTGCTCTTTGGGGCTACACGTTTAGACATACACACAACACCATATCTTTTCGAGTTACAACGTGTTGTTTAGGAAATACAAGATAATTTTGTACGATGCGTTATTTCTTCTCATAAAGTTTAAGTATTTCTAATACATACGTATTTGTCTTTACTCTGCAACACTGTATTTCCTTAGAACGTGGTTTTCTTACATATTCTTTCGAGGGAAAACTCTCCTGTGAGTTCTCTTTTGAGGATACACGCTTAAACATACACTCAATACCAAATTCTTTCAAGTTACCACGTGTTGTATAGGAAAAACAAGATAATTTCGCACGATGCGGGATTTTCTTAAAACGTGGTGTTCTGACATATTTTTTTGAGAAAAAACACTCCTGTGCCTTCTCTTTTGAGGCTACAAGCTTATCCATACACACAACACCAAATCTTTTCGAGTTACAATGTTTTGTTTAGGAAAAACAAGATAATTTTGCACGATGTGTTATTTCTTCTCGTAAAGTTTAAGTATTTCTAATACGTACGTATTTGTCTTGACTCTGCAACACTGTATTTCCTTATAACGTGGTATTCTTACATATTCTTTCAAGAGAAAACTCTCCTGTGCGTTCTCTTTTGAGGCTACACGCTTAGACATACACGCAACACCAAAGGTTTTCGAGTTGAAACGTGTTGTTTAGGAAAAACAAGATAATTTCGCACGATGTGCAATTTCCTTATAATGGGGTGTTCTGACATGATTTTTTGAGAGAAAACTCTCCTGTGCGTTTTTTTTTTTTTTTTTTTGAGGCTAGAAGCTTAGACATAGAAGCAACACCAAATCTTTTCGAGTTACAACGTGTTATTTAGGAAAAACAAGATAATTTTGCATGATGCGTTATTTCTTCTCATAAAGTTTAAGTATTTCCAATATGTACGTATTTCTCTTTAATATGCAACTCTGTATTTCCTTATAACATGGTATTCATACATATTCTTTCGAGTGAAAACTCTCCTGTGCGTTCTCTATTGAGGCTACACCCTTAGACATACACACAACACCAAAGCCTTTCGAGTTAAAATATGTTGTTAAGGAAAAACAAGATAATTACCCACGATGCGTGATTTCCTTAAAACGTGGTATTCTGACATATTTTTTCGAGAGAAAACTCTCCTGTGCGTTCTCCTTTGAGGCTACACGGTTAGACATACACGCAAAACCAAATCCTTTCGAGTTACAACGTGTTGCTTAGGAAATAGAAGATAATTTTGTACGATGTGTTATTTCTTCTCATAAAGTTTAAGTGTTTCTAATACGTACATTGTTGTCGCTACTCTGCAACACTGTATTTTCTTATAACGTGGTATTCTTACATTAATCTTTCGAGAGAAAACTCTCCTGTGCGTTCTCTTTTGAGGCTACACACTTAGACATAGACGTAACACCAAAGCTTTTCGAGTTAAAACATGTTGTTTAGAAAATACAAGATAATTTCGCACGATGCGGGATTTCTTTAAAACGTGGTATTCTGACATATTTTTTTCGAGAGAAAACACTCCTGTGCCTTCTCTTTTGAGGCTACAAGCTTTTACATACACGCAACACCAAATCTTTTCGAGTTACAATGTGTTGTTTAGGAAAAACAAGATAATTTTGCACGATGTGATATTTCTTCTCATAAAGCTTAAGTATTTCCAATACATACATATTTGTCTTTAGTCTGCAACACTATATTTCCTTATAACGTGGTATTATTACATATTCTTTCGAGAGAAAAACTCTCCTGTGCGTTCTCTTTTGAGGCTGCATGCTTAGACCTACACGCAACACCAAAGCTTTTCGAGTTACAACGTGTTGTTTAGGAAAAACAAGATAATTTCGCATGATGCTGGATTTCCTTAAAACGTGGTATTCTGACATAATTTTTCGAGAGAAAATTGTTCTCTGCGTTCTCTTTTGAGACTACATCCTTTACTATACACGCAACACAAAATCTTTTCGAGTTATAACTTGTTGTTTAGGAAATACAAGATAATTTTGTACGATGCGTTATTTCTTCTCGTAGATTTTAAGTATTTCTAATACATGCATATTTGTCTTTACTCAGCAACACCTATTTCCTTATATCGTGGTATTCTTACATATTTTTTCGAGAGCAAACTCTCCTGTGCGTTCTCATTTGCGGCTACACACTTAGAAATACACGCAACACCAAAGCTTTTCGAGTTAAAAGGTGTTGTTTAGGAAAAACAAGATAATTTCGCACAATGCGGGCTTTCCTTAAAACGTGGTATTATGACATAATTTTTCGAGAGTAATTTCTCCTTTTTGTTCTCTTTTGAGGCTACACGTTTAGACATACAGGCAACACCAATTCTTTTCGAGTTACACGTGTTGTTTAGGAAAAAAAAGATAATTTTGCATGATGCGTTATTTCTTCTCGTAAATTTTAAGTATTTCTAATAGATACGTATGTCTTTAATCTGCAATACTGTATTTCCTTATAACGTGGTATTCTTACATATTCTTTCGAGAGAAAACTCTCCTGTGCATTCTCTTTTGATGCTACACGCTTAGACATACACGCAACACCAAAGCTTTTCAAGTTACAACGTGTTGTTTAGGATAAACAAGATAATTTCGCACGATGTGCAATTTCCTTATAACGGGGTATTCTGACATGTTTTATTCAAGGGAAAACTCTTCCCGTGCGTTCTCTTTTGAGGCTATATGCGGAGACATACAAGCAACACCAAACGTTTTCGAGTTACAACGTGTTGTTTAGGAAAAACAAGATAATTTCGCACTTTGCTGGATTTCCTTAAAAGTTGGTATTCTGACATATTTTTTCGAGAGAAAATTCTCTTGTGGGTGCTCTTTGGCGCTACACGTTTAGACATACACACAACACCAAATATTTTCTAGTTACAAATGTTGTTTAGGAAATACAAGATAATTTTGTACGATGCGTTATTTCTTCTCTTAAAGTTTAAGTATTTCTAATACGTACGTATTTGTCTTTACTCTGCAAAACTGTATTTCCTTATAACGTGATATTCGTACATATTCTTTCGAGAGAAAATTGTCCTGTGCGTTCTTTTCTGAGGCTGCATGCTTAGACATACACGCAACACCAAAGCTTTTCGAGTTACAACGTGTTGTTAAGGAAAAACAAGATAATTTCGCAGGATGCAGGATTTCCTTAAAACGTGGTATTCTTACATATTCTTTCAAGAGAAAACTCTCCTGTGCGTTCTCTTTTGAGGCTGTGCCCTTATACATACACGCAACACCAACGCTTTTCGAGTTACAACGTGTTGTTTAGGAAAAACAAGATAATTTTGCATGATGCGGGATTTCCTTAAAACGTGGTATTCTGACATATTTTTCCAAGAGGAAACTCTCATGAGCATTCTCTTTTGAGGCTACATGCTTAGACATACTCGGAACACCAAATCTTTTCGAGTTTCAACGTGTTGTTTAGGAAAAACAAGATAATTTTGCACAATGCATTATTTCTTCTCATAAATTTTAAGTATTTCTAATATGTACGTATTTGTCTTTACACTGCAACACTGTATTTCCTTATAACGTGGTACTCTTACATATTCTTTCAAGAGAAAACTCTCCTCTGCGTTCTCTTCTGATGCTACAGACTTACACATACACGCAACACAAACCTTTTCGAGTTAAAACATGTTGTTTAGGAAAAAAAAGGAATTCTCATAATGCGGGATTTCCTTAAAACGTGGTATACTGACATATTTTTTTTTTTGAGAGAAAACTCTCCTGGGCGTTCTCTTTTGGGGCTACATGCTTAGTCATACACGCAACACCAAATGTTTTCAAGGTACAACGTATTGTTTAAGAAAAAAACAAAATAATTTTGCACGATGCTTTATTTCCTCTCATAAAGTTTAAGTATTTCTAATACGTATATATTTGTTTTTACTCTGCAACACTGTATTCCATTATAACGTGGAATTTTTTCATATTCTTTTGAGAAAAAACTCTCCTCTTCGTTCTCTTTTGAAGCTACACGCTTAGCCATACACGCAACACCAAAGATTTTCGATTTAAAACGTGTTGTTTAGGAAAAACAATATAATTTCGCACGATGCGGGATTTCCTTAAAACGTGGTATTCTGACATATTTTTACGAGAGAAAATTTTCCTGTGTATTCTCCTTTGAGGCTACATGCTTAGACATACACGCAACACCAAATCTTTCGAGTTACAATGTGTTGTTTAGGAAACACAAGATAATTTCTCACGATGCGGGATTTCCTTAAAACGTGGTATTCTGACATATTTTTTCGAGAGAAAACTCTTATGTGTGTTCTCTTTTGAGGCTACACGCATAGACATATACACCACACCAAATCTATTTGGGTTACAACGTGTTGTTTAGGAAATACAAGATAATTTTGTAAGATGCGTTATTTCTTCTCGTAAGTTTAAGTATTTCTAATATGTACGTATTTGTCTGTACTCTGCAAAACTGTATTTCCATGTAACGTGGTATTCTTACATATTCTTGCGAGAGAAAACTCTCCTGTGTATTCTCTTTTGAGACTACACACTTAGACCTACACGCAACACCAAAGCATTTCATTTTAAAACATGTTGTTTAGGAAAAACAAGATAATTTCTCATGATGCAGGATTTCCTTAAAACATGGTATTGTGAAAAATTTTTTGAGAGAAAACTCTCCCCTGCGTTCTCTTTTGAGGCTATACGCGGAGACATACAAGCAACACCAAAGGTTTTCGAGTTACTACGTGTCGTTTAGGAAAAACAAGATAATTTGCACGTTGCAGGATTTCCTTAAAAGTTGGTATTATGACATATTTTTTCGAGAGAAAATTCTCCTGTGGGTCCTCTTTGGGGCTACACGTTTAGACATACACAAAACACCAAATCTTTTCGAGTTACAACGTCTTGTTTAGGAAATACAAGATAATTTTATAAGATGCATTATTTCTTCTTGTAAAGTTTAAGTATTTCTAATACGTACGTATTTGTCTTTACTCTGCAACACTGTATTTCCTTATAACATGGTATTCTTACATATTCTTTCGAGAATAAATTGTCCTGTGAGTTCTATTTTGAGGCTGCACGCTTAGACATACATGCAACACCAAAGCTTTTCGAGTTACAACGTGTTGTTAAGGAAAAACAAGATAATTTCGCAAGATGCAGGATTAACTTAAAATGTGGTATTCTTACATATTCTTTCGAAAGAAAACTCTCCTGTGCGTTCTCTTTTGAGGCTACACACTTAGACATACTCGCAACACCAAAACTTTTCGAGTTACAATGTGTTGTTTAGGAAAAACAAGATAATTGTGCACGATGCATTATTTCTTCTCGTAAATTTTAAGTATTTCTAATACGTACGTATTTGTCTTTACTCTGCAACACTGTATTTCCTTATAACGTGGTATTCTTACATATGCTTTCGAGAGAAAACTCTCCTCTTCATTCTCTTTTGAAGCTACACGCTTAGACATACATGCAACACCAAAGCTTTTCGAGTTACAACGTGTAGTTTAGGAAAAACAAGATAATTTCGCACGATGCGGGATTTCCTTAAAGCATGGTATTCTGACATATTTTTTCGAGAGAAAATTCTCCTGTGGGTTCTCTTTTGAGGCTACACATTTAGACTTACAAGCAACACCAAATCTTTTCAGGTTACAATGTGTTGTTTAGGATATACTAGATAATTTTTTACGATGCGTTATTTCTTCTCATAAAGTTTAAATATTTCTAATACGTACGTATTTGTCTTTACTCTGCAACACTGTATTTGCCTATAACGTGGTATTCTTACATATTCTTTCGAGAGAAAACGCACCTGTGCATTCTCTTTTGAGGCTACACGCTTAGACATACAAGCAACACCAAAGCTTTTCAAGTTACAACGTGTTGTTTAGGAAAAACAAGATAATTTCGCACGATGGGCGATTTCCTTAAACGGGGTACTCTGGCATGTTTTTTGGAGAGAAAACTCTCCTGTGCGTTCTCTTTTGAGGCTAGAAGCTTAGACATACATGCAACACCAAATCCTTTGGAGTTACAACGTGTTATTTAGGAAAACCAAGATAATTTTGCACGATGCGTTATTTCTTCTCATAAAGTTTAATTATTTCCAATATGTACGTATTTGTCTTTAACTGCAACAATGTATTTCCTTGTAACGTGGTATTCTTACATATTCTTTGGAGAGAAAACTCTCCATTGCATTCTCTTTTGAGGCTACACACTTAGACATACACGCAACACCAAAGCTTTTCGAGTTACAACATGTTGTTTAGGAAAAAACATAATTTCGCAAGATGCAGGATTTCCTTATAACGTGGTATTCTGACATATTTTTTCGAGAGAAAACACTCCTGTGCGTTTTCTTTTGAGGCTACCAGCTTAGACATACATGCAATTCCAAATCTTTTCGAATTTCAACTTGTTGTTTAGGAAATACAAGATAATTTTGTACGGAGCGTTATTTCTTCTCGTAAACTTTAACTATTTCTAATACGTACGTATTTGTCTTTACTCTGCAACACTGTATTTCCTTGTAACATGGTATTCTGACATATTGTTTCGAGAGAAAACTCTCCTGTGCGTTCTCTTCAGAGGCTACACACTTAGACATACACGCAACACAAAGATTTTCGAGTTAAAACGTGTTGTTTAGGAAAACAATATAATTTCGCACAATGCTGGATTTCCTTAAAACGTGGTATTCTGATATATTTTTTCGAGAGAAAACCCTCCTGTGTGTTCTCTTTTGAGGCTACATGCTTAGACATACACGCAACAGCAAAGCTTTGCGAGTTACAACGTTTTGTTTAGGAAAAACAAGATAATTTTGCATGATGCGTTATTTCATCTCGTAAAGTTTAAGTATTTCTAATATGTACGTATTTGTCCTTACACTGCAACACTGTATTTCCTTATAACGTGGTATTCTTACATATTCTTTCGAGAGAAAACTCTCCTGTTCATTCTCTTTTGAGGCTACACACTTAGACATACACGCAACACCAAAGCTTTTCGAGTTAAAACATGTTGTTTAGGAAAAACAAGATAATTTCTCACAATGCGGGATTTCCTTAAAACGTGGTATTTGACATATTTTTTTGAGAGGAAACTCTCCTGTGCTTTCTCTTTTGAGGCTACACACTTAGTCATACTTGCAACACCATATCCTTTCGAGTTACAACGTGTTGTTTAGGAAAAACAAGATAATTTTGCACGACGTGTTATTTGTTGTTTAGGAAATACAAGATAATTTTGTACGGAGCGTTATTTCTTCTCGTAAACTTTAACTATTTCTAATACGTACATATTTGTCTTTACTCTGCAACACTGTATTTCCTTGTAACATGGTATTCTGACATATTCGTTCGAGAGAAAACTCTCCTGTGCGTTCTCTTTTGAGGCTAGTAAAGTTTAAGTATTTCTAATACGTACGTATTTGTCTTTACTCTGCAACACTGTATTTCCTTATAACGTGGTATTCTTGCATATTCTTTCGAGAGAAATCTCTCCTGTGCGTTCTCTTTTGAGGCTACAAGCTTAGACATACACGCAACACCAAAGCTTTTCGAGTTACAACGTGTTGTTTAGGAAAAACAAGATAATTTTGCATGATGCGGTATTTCCTTAACACGTGGAATTCTGACATATTTTTTCGAGAGAAAATTCTCCTGTGGGTTCTCTTTCGAGGCTACACATTTAGACATAAATGCAACACCAAATCTTTTCTAGTTACAACGTGTTGTTTAGGAAAAACAAGATAATTTTCAAGATCCATTATTTCTTCTCGTAAATTTTAAGTATTTCTAATACGTACGTATTTTTCTTTACTCTGCAACACTGTATTTCCTTATAACGAGGTATTCTTTCATTTTCTTTCGAGAGAAAACTCTCCTCTTCATTCTCTTTTCAGGCTACATGCTTAGACATACATGCAACACCAAAGCTCTTCAAGTTACAACGTGTTGTTTAGGAAAAACAAGATAATTTCGCACGATGCGGGATTTCCTTAAAACGTGGTATTCTGACATTTTTTGGAGAGAAAATTCTCCTGTGGGTTCTCTTTTGAGGCTACACACTTAGACACACACGCAACACCAAAGCTTTTTGAGTTACAACGTTTTGTTTAGGAAAACAAGATAATTTCGCATGATGCATTATTTTTTTCTCGTAAAGTTTAAGTATTTCTAATACGTACGTAGTTGTCTTTATTCTGCAACACTGTATTTCCTTATAACTTGGTATTCGTACATATTCTTTCGAGAGAAAACTTTCCTGTGCGTTCTCTTTTGAGGCTACACACTTAGACATACACACAACACCAAAGCTTTTCGAGTTAAAACATGTTGTTTAGGAAAAACAAGATAATTTCACACGATGCGGGATTTCCTTAAAACATGGTATTCTGACATATTTTTTTGAGAGAAAACTCTCCTGTGCGTTCTATTTTGAGGCTGCACGCTTAGTCATACATGCAACACCATATCTTTTCGAGTTACAACGTGTTGTTTAGGAAAAACAATTTATTTTTGCATGAAGCGTTATTTCTTCTAGTAAAGTTTTAGTATTTATAATATGTACATATTTGTCTTTACTCTGTAACACTGTATTTCCTTATAACATGGTATTCTTACATATTCTTTTGATAGAAATCTCTCCTGTGCATTCTCTTTTGAGGCTGCACGCTTAGTCATACACGCAACACCAAATCTTTTCGAGTTACAACGTGTTGTTTAGGAAATACAAGATAATATTGTACGATGTGTTATTTCTTCTCGTAACGTTTAAGTATTTCGAATATGTACGTATTTGTCTTTACTCTGCAACACTGTATCCTTATAACGTGGTATTCTTACATATTCATTCGAGAGAAAACTCTCCTGTGCGTTCTCTTTTGAGGCTACATGCTTAGATATACACACAACACCAAAGCTATTCGAGTTACAATGTGTTATTAAGGAAAACAAGATAATTTCGCAAGATGCAGGAATTCCTTAAAACGTGGTATTCTGACATATTTTTTCGAGAGAAATCTCTCCTGTGCATTCTCTTTTGAGTCTACATGCTTAGACATACATGGAACACCAAATCTTTTCGAGTTACCACATGTTGTTTAGGAAAAACAAGATAATTTTGCATGATGCGTTATTTCTTCTCGTAAAGTTTAAGTATTTCTAAAACGTACATATTTGTCTTCACTCTGCAACACTGTATTACGTTATAACGTGGAATTCTTACATATTCTTTCGAGAGAAAACTCTCCTGTGCGTTCACTTTTGAGGCTACATGCTTAGACATACACGCAACACCAAAGATTTTCTAATACGTACGTATTTGTCTTTACTCTGCAACACTGAATTTCCATATAACGTGGTATTCTTACATATTTTTTCGAGAGAAAACTCTCCCGTGTGTTCTCTTTTGCGGCTACACGCTTAGACATACACGCAATACCAAGGTTTTTCGAGTTCCAACGTGTTGTTTAGGAAAAACAAGATAATTTAGCACGATGCTGTATTTCCTTAAAACGTGGAACTATGACGTATTTTTTCGAGAGAAAATTCTCCTGTGGGTTCTCTTTTGAGGCTACACGTTTAGACATACACGCAACACCAATTCCTTTCGAGTTACAACGTGTTGTTTAGGAAATACAAGATAATTTTGCACGATGCATTATTTCTTCTCGTAACGTTTAAGTATTTCTAATACGTACATATTTGTCCTTACTCTACAACATTGTATTTCCTTATAACGTGGTATTCTTCCATATTCTTTCGAGCGAAAACTCTCCTGTGTGTTCTCTTTTGAGGCTACACGCTTAGACATGCATGCAACACCAAAGCTTTTCGAGTTAAAACATGTTGTTTAGGAAAAACAAGATAATTTCGCACGATGCGTTATTTCTTCATGTAAAGTTTAAGTATTTCTAATACGTACATATTTGTCCTTACTCTGCAACACTGTATTTCCACAAAACGTGGTATTCTTACATATTTTTTCGAGAGAAAACTCTCCTGTGTGTTCTCTTTTCCGGCTACATGCTTAGACATACAGGTAACACCAAATCTTTACGAATATCAACTTGTTGCTTAGGAAATACAAGATAATTTTGTACGGAGCGTTATTTCTTCTCATAAAGTTTAAGTATTTCTAATACGTATGTATTTGTCTTTACTCTGCAACACTGTATTTCCTTATAAAGTGGTATTCTTACATATTCTTTCGAGAGAAAACTCCCCTCTTCGTTCTCTTTTGAGGCTACACGCTTACACATACACGCAACACCAAAGCTTTTCGAGTTACAACGTGATGTTTAGGAAAAACAAGATAATTTCACACGATGCAGTATTTCCTTAAAACGTGGTATTCTGACATATTTTTTGGAGAGAAAATTCTCCTGTGGGTTCTCTTTTGAGGCTACACATTTAGACTTACAAGCAACACCAAATCTTTTCAGGTTACAACGTGTTGTTTAGGATATACAAGATAATACAGTACGATGCGTTATTTCTTCTAGTAAAGTTTAAGTATTTCTAATAAGTACGTATTTGTCTTTACTCTGCAACACTGTATTTGCTTATAACGTGGTATTCTTTCATATTCTTTCGAGAGAAAACTCTCCTCTGCATTCTCCTTTGAGGCTACACGTTTAGACATACATGCAACACCAAAACTTTTCAAGTTACAAGGTGTTGTTTAGTAAAAAGAAGATAATTTCCCACGATCTGCGATTTCCTTAAAACGGGGTATTCTGACATATTTTTTCGAGAGAAAACTCTCCTGTGCGTACTCTTTTGAGGCTAGAAGCTTAGAAATACACGCAACACCAATTTTTTTCGAATTTCAACTTTTTGTTTAGGAAATTCAAGATAATTTTGTACGGAGCGTTATTTCTTCTCGTAAAGTTTAAGTATTTCTAATAGGTACGTATTTGTTTTTACTCTGCAACACTGTATTCCGTTATAACGTGGAATTCTTACATATTCTTTCGAGAGAAAACTCTCCTGTGCATTCTCTTTTGAGGCTACACGCTTAGAAATACATGTAATACCAAAGCATTTCGAGTTACAACGTGTTGTTTAGGAAAAACAAGATAATTGCGCATTATGCGGTATTTCCTTAAAACATGGTATTCTGATATATTTTTTTGAGAGAAAATTCTCCTGTGGGTTCTCTTTTGAGGCTACACATTTAGACATACATGCAACACCAAACCTTTTCGAGTTACAACGTGTTGCTTAGGAAAAACAAGATAATTTTGCACGATGCATTATTTCTTCTCGTAAATTTTAAGTATTTCTAATACGAACGTATTTGTCTTTACTCTGCAACACTGTCTTTCCTTATAAAGTGGTATTCTTACATATTCTTTTGAGAGAAAATTCTCCTATGTGTTCTCTTTTGAGGCTGCACGCTTAGACATACACGCAACACCAAAGCTTTTCGAGTTACAAAGTGTTGTTAAGGAAAAACAAGATAATTTCGCAAGATGCGGGATTTCCTTAAAACGTGGTATTCTTACATATTCTTTCGAGAGAAACCTCTCCTGTGCGTTCTCTTTTGAGGCTGCACCCTTATACATACACGCAACACCAAATCTTTTCGAGTTACAACGTGTTGTTTAGGAAAAACTAGATAATTTTGCACGATGCATTATTTCTTCTCTTAAATTTTAAGTATTTCTAATACTTACGCATTTGTCTTTACTCTGCAACACTGTATTTCTTCATAACATGGTATTCTTACATATTCTTTCGAGAGAAAACTCTCCTCTTCATTCTCTTTTGAGGCTACACGCTTCGACATACACGTAATACCAAAGCATTTCGAGTTACAACGTGTTGTTTAGGAAAAACAAGATAATTACGCACAATGAAGGATTTCCTTAAAACGTGGTATTTTGAAATAATTTTCGATAGAAAACTATCATTTGCGTTATCTTTTGCGGCTACAAGCTGAGACATACACACAACACCAAATTTTTTCGAATTTCAACTTGTTGTTTAGGAAATACAAGATAATATTGTACGGAGCGTTATTTCTTCTCGTGAAGTTTAATTATTTCTAATACGTATGTATTTGTTTTTACTCTGCAACACTGTATTCCGTTATAACGTGGAATTCTTACATATTCTTTCGAGAGAAAACTCTCCTGTGCGTTCTCTTTTGAGGCTACTTGCTTAGACATACAAGCAACACCAAAGCTTTTCGAGTTACAACATGTTGTTTAGGAAAAACAAGATAATTTCCCATTTTGCGGTATTTGCTTAAAACGTGGTATTCTGACATATTTTTTTGAGAGAAAATTCTCCTGTGGGTTCTCTTTTGAGGTTACACACTTAGACATACACGCAACACCAATTCTTTTCGAGTTACAACGTGTTGTTTAGGAAAAACATGATAATTTTGCACGATGCATTATTTCTTCTAGTAAATTTTAAGTATTTCTAATATGTACGTATTTGTCTTTACTCTGCAACACTGTATTTCCTTATAACGTGGTATTCTTACATATTCTTTTGAGAGAAAACTCTCCTCTTCCTTCTCTTTAGAGGCTACATGCTTACACATACACGCAACATCAAACCTTTTCGAGTTACAAAGTGCTGTTTAAGAAAAACAAGATAATTTCACACGATGCAGGATTTCCTTAAAACGTGGTATTCTGACATATTTTTTGAAAGAAAATTCTCCTGTGCGTTCTGTTTTGTGTCTACAAGCTTCGACATACACGCAACTCCAAATCTTTTTTGAATTTCAACTTGTTGTTTAGGAAATACAAGATAATTTTGTATGGAGTGTTATTTCTTCTCGTAAAGTTTAACTATTTTAATAAGTACGTATTTGTCTTTACTCTGCAACACTGTATTTCCTTGTAACATGGTATTCTGACATATTGTTTCGAGAGAAAACTCTCCTGTGTGTTCTCTTTTGAGGGAACACACTTAGACATACAGGCAACACCAAAGATTTTCGAGTTAAAACATGTTGCTTAGGAAAAACAAGATAATTTCGCACGATGCGGAATTTCCTTAAAAAGGGTATTCTGACATATTTTTTGGAGGGAAAATTCTCCTGTGGGTTCTCTTTTGAGACTACACATTTAGACTTACAAGCAACACCAAATCTTTTCGAGTTACAACGTGTTGTTTAGGATATACAAGATAATTTTGTACGATGCATTATTTCTTCTCATACATTTTAAGTATTTCTAATACTTATGTATTTGTCTTTACTCTGCAAAACTGTATTTGCTTATCACGTGGTATTCTTACATATTCTTTGGAGAATAAACTCTCCTGTGCGTTCTCTTTTGAGGCTACACGCTTAGACATACACGCAACAGCAAAGCTTTTCAAGTTACAAAGTGTTGTTTAGGAAAAACAAGATAATTTCGTACCATGCGGGATTTCCTTAAAACGTGGTATATTGACATACTTTTTCGAGAGAAAACACTCCTGTGCGTTCCCTTTTGAGGCCACCAGCTTAGACAAACATGTAACACCAAATCTTTTCGAGTTACAACGTGTTGTTTAGGAAAAACAAGATAATTTTGCATGATGCCTTATTTCTTCCCTTAAAGTTTAAGTATTTCCAAAACGTACGTATTTGTCTTTATTCTGCAACACTGTATTTCCTTATAACGTGGTATTCTTACATATTCTTTCGCGAGAAAATTCTCCTATGCGTTCTCTTTTGAGGCTGGATGCTTAGACATACAGGCAACACCAAAGCTTTTCGAGTTACAAAGTGTTGTTAAGGAAAAACAAGTCAATTTCGCAAGATGCGGGATTTCCTTAAAACGTGGTATTCTTACATATTCTTTCCAGAGAAACCTCTCCTGTGCGTTCTCTTTTGAGGCTGCACCCTTATACATACATGCAACACCAAATCTTTTCGAGTTACAACGTGTTGTTTAGGAAAAACAAGATAATTTCGCACGATGCGGGGTTTCCTTAAAACATGGTATTCTGACATATTTTTTCGATAGAAAACTATCCTTTGCCTTCTTTTTTGCGGCCACAAGCTTAGTCATACACGCAACACCAAATGTTTTGAATTTCAACTTGTTGTTTAGGAAATACAAGATAATTTTGTACGGAGCTTTATTTCTTCTCGTAAACTTTAAGTATTTCTAATACGTACATATTTGTTTTTACTCTGCAACACTGTATTCTGTATAACATGGAATTCTTACATATTCTTTCGAGAGAAAACTCTCCTGTGCGTTCTCTTTTGAGGCTACACGCTTAGACATACACGCAACAACAAAGCTTTCCGAGTTACAACGTGTTGTTTAGGAAAAACAAGATAATTTCGCATTATGCGGTATTTCCTTAAAACGTGGTATTCTTACATATTTCTTTTTGAGAGAAAATTCTCCTGTGGGTTCTCCTTTGACGCTACACATTTAGACATACACACAATACCAAATCCTTTCGAGTTACAAAGTGTTGTTTAGGAAAAACAAGATAATTTTGCATGATGCATTATTTCTTCTCGTAAATTTTAAGTATTTCTAATACGTACGTATTTGTCTTTACTCTGCAACACTGTATTTCCTTATAACGTGGTATTCTTACATATTCTTTTGAGAGAAAACTCTCCTCTTCGTTCTCTTTTGAGGCTATACGCTTACACATACACGCAACACCAAAGCTTTTCGAGTTACAACGTGTTGTTTAGGAAAAACAAGATAATTTCGCACGATGGAGGATTTCCTTAAAACGTGGTATTCTGACATATTTTTTCGAGAGAAAATTCTCCTGTGTGTTCTCCTTTGAGGCTACACATTTAGACTTACAAGCAACAACAAATCTTTTCAGGTTACAATGTGTTGTTTAGGATATACAAGATAATATAATACGATGCGTTATTTCTGCTCGTAAAGTTTAAGTATTTCTAATACGTACGTGCTTGTCTTTACTCTGCAACACTGTATTTGCTTATAACGTGGTATTCTTTCATATTCTTTCGAGAGAAAACTCTCCTCTGCATTCTCCTTTGAGGCTACATGCTTAGACATACATGCAACACCAAAACTTTTCAAGTTACAAGGTGTTGTTTAGGAAAAAGAAGATAATTTCACACGATCTGCGATTTCCTTAAAACGGGGTATTCTGACATGTTTTTTCGAGGAAAATCTCTCCTGTGCGTACCCTTTTGAGGCTAGAAGCTTAGACCTACACGCAACACCAAATCTTTTCGAGTTACATCGCGTTATTTAGGAAAAACAAGATAATTTTGCATGATGCTTTATTTCTTCTCATAAAGTTTAAGTATTTCCAATACGTACGTATTTGTCTTTACTCTGCAACACTATATTTCCTCATAACGTGGATTTCTTACATATTCTTTCGAGAGAAAACTCTCCTGTGCGTTCTCTTCTGAGGCTGCACGCTTAGACAAAAACGCAACACCAAATCATTTCGAGTTGCAACGTGTTGTTTAGGAAAAACAAGATAATTTCGCACGATGCAGTATTTCCTTGAAACGTGGTATTCTGACATATTTTTTCGAGAGTAAATAATCCTATGGGTTCTCTTTTGAGGCTGCACATTTAGACTTACAAGCAACACCAAATCTTTTCGAGTTACAACGTGTTGTTTAGGAAATACAAGTTAATTTTGTACGAAGCGTTATTTCTTCTTGTAAATTTTAAGTATTTCTAATAAGTAAGTATTTGTCTTTACTCTGCAACACTGTATTTCCTTATAACGTGGTATTCTTACATATTCTTTGGAGAGAAAACTCTCCTGTGCATTCTCTTTTGAGGCTACAAGCTGAGACATACAAGCTACACCAAAGTGTTTCAAGTTACAACATGTTGTTTAGGAAAAACAAGATAATTTCGCACTATGCAGGATTTCCTTAAAACGTGGTATTCTGACATATTTTTTGAGAGAAAACTCTCCTGTGTGTTCTCTTTTGAGGCTACACGTTTAGACATAAACGCAACACCAAATCTTTTCGAGTTACAACGTGTTGTTTAGGAAAAACAAGATAATTTTGCACGATGCGTTATTTCTTCTCATAAAGTTTAAGTATTTCCATTACATAAGTATTTGTCTTTACTCTGCAACACTATATTTCCTTATAACGTGGTATTCTTACATATTCTTTCAAGAGAAAACTCTCCTTTGCGTTCTCTTTTGAGGCTGCACGCTTAGACAAAAACGCAACACCAAAGCGTTTCGAGTTACAAGTTGTTTAGGAAAAACAAGATAATTTCGCACGATACGGGATTTTCTTAAAACGTGGTATTCTGACATATTTTTTCGAGAGAAAACCCTCCTGGCCGTTCTCTTTTGGGGCTACAAGCTTAGACATACACGTAACACAAAATCTTTTCGAGTTACAACGTGTTGATTAGGAAAAACAAGATAATTTTGCACGATGCCTTATTTCTTATCATAAAGTTTAAGTATTTCCAATATGTACGTATTTGCCTTTAATCTGCAACGCTGTATTTCCTTATAACATGGTATTCTTATATATTCTTTTGAGAGAAAACTGTCCTGTGCGTTCTCTTTTGAGGCTGCACGCTTAGACAAAAACGCAACACCAAAGCATTTCGTGTTAAAACAAGTTTAGAAAAAAATGATAATTTCGCACGATACAGGATTTCCTTAAAACGCGGTATTCTGACATATTTTTTCGAGAGAATACTCTCCTGTGTGTTATCTTTTGAAGCTACACGCTGAGACATACAAGCTACACCAAAGCTTTTAGAGTTACAACGTGTTGTTTAGGAAAAAGAAGATAATTTCGCACGATGCAGGATTTCCTTAAAACGTGGTATTCTGACATTTTTTTTTCGAGAAAAAACTCTCCTGTGCGTTTTCCTTTGAGGGTACACATTTAGACATACACACAACACTAAATCTTTTCGAGTTACAACGTGTTGTTTAGGAAATACAAGATAATTTTTTACGATGTGTTATTTCTTCTTGTAAAGTTTAAGTATGTCTAATATGTACGTATTTGTCTTTACTCTGCAACACTGTATTCCCTTATAACGTGGCATTCTTACATATTATTTCGAGAGAAAACTCTCCGGTGCGTACTCTTTTGAGGCTAAACGCTTAGTCATACACGCAACACCAAATCTTTTCGAGTTACAACGTGTTGTTTAGGAAAAACAAGATAATTTTGCACGATGCGTTATTTCTTCTCCTAAAGTTTAAGTATTTCCAATATGTACGTATTTGTCTATAATGTGCAACACTGTATTTCCTTATAACTTGGTATTCTTGCATATTCTTTCGAGAGAAAGCTCTCCTGTGCGTTCTCTTTTGAGACTACAAACTTAGACATTTACGCAACACCAAAGCTTTTCGAGTTACAACGTGTTGTTTAAGAAAAAGAAGATAATTTCGCACGATGTGGGATTTCCTAAAAACGTGGTATTCTGACATATTTTCTGGAGAGAAAACTCTCCTATGCGTTCTCTTTGGAGGCTACAAGCTTAGACATACACGCAACACAAAATCTTTTCGAGTTACAACGTGTTCTTTAAGAAAAAGAAGATAATTTCGCATGATGCGGGATTTCTTTAAAACGTGGTATTCTGACATATTTTTTCGAGAGAAAATTCTCCTGTGGCTTCTCCTTGGAGGCTACACGTGTAGACATACACACAACACTAAAGCTTTTCGAGTTACAATGTGTTGTTTAGGAAAAACAACATAATTTCGCACAATGCAGGATTTCCTTAAAACGTTGTATTCTGACATATTTTTTCGATAGAAAACTCTCCTGTGTGTTCTCTTTTAAGGCTACATGCTTAGACATACAAGCTACACCAAAGCTATTAGAGTTACAACGTGTTGTTTAAGAAAAACAAGATAATTTCGCACGATGCAGGATTTCCTAAAAACGTAGTATTCTGACATATTTTCTGGAGAGAAAACTCTCCTGTGCGTTCTCTTTTGAGGCTACACATTGAGACATACACGGAACACCAAATCTTTTCGAGTTCCAACGTGTTGTTTAGGAAAAACAAGATAATTTTGCATGATGCATGATTTCCTTAAAACGTGGTATTCTGACGTATTTTTTAGAGAGAAAACTCTCCTGTGCGTTCTCTTTTGAGGCTACATGCTTAGTCATACACGCCACACCAAATCTTTTCGAGTTACAATGTGTTTTTTAGGAAACACAAGATAATTTTGTACGATGCGTTATTTCTTCTCATAAAGTTTAAGTATTTCTAATATGTACGTATTTGTCTATACTCTGCAAAACTGTATTTCCTTGTAACGTGGTATTTTTACATATTCTTGCAAGAGAAAACTCTCCTGTGCATTCTCTTTTGAGGCTACACACTTAGACATACACGCAACACCAAAGCTTTTCGAGTTAAAACATGTTGTTTATGAAAAACAAGATAATTTCGCACGATGCAGGATTTCCTTAAAACGTGGTATTCTGACATATTTTTTTCGAGAGAAAATTCGCCTGTGGGTTCTCATTTGAGGCTACACGTTTAGACATACACGCAACACCAAATCTTTTCGAGTTACAACGTGTTGTTTAGGAAATATAAGTTAATTTTGTAGGATGCGTTATTTCTTCTCATAAAGTTTAAGTATTTCTAATACATACGTATTTGTCTTTATTCTGCAACACTGTATTTACTTATAACATGGTATTCTTACGTATTCTTTTGAGAGAAAACTCTCCTGTGCGTTCTCTTTTGAGGCTACACACTTAGACATACACGCAACACCAAAGCTTTTCGAGTTACCTCCTGTTGTTTAGGAAAAACAAGATAATTTCGCGGGATGCAGGATTTCCTTAAAACGTGGTATTCTGACATATTTTTTTGAGAGAAAACTCACCTGTGCATTCTCTTTTGAGACTACCAGCTTAGACATACACGTAACACAAAATCTTTTCGAGTTACAACGTGTTGTTTAGGAAAAACAAGATAATATTGCAAGATGCATTATTTCTTCTCATAAAGTTTAAGTATTTCCAATATGTACGTATTTGTATTTAATCTGCAACACTGTATTTCCTTATAATGTGGTATTCTTACATATTCTTTTGAGATAAAAGTGTCCTGTGTGTTCTCTTTTGAGGCTACATGCTGAGACATACAAGATACACCAAAGCTTTTCGAGTTACAACGTGCTCTTTAGGAAATACAAGATATTTTCGCACGAGGCAGGTTTCCTTAAAACGTGGTATTCTGACATATTTTTTCGAGAGAAAACTCTCCTGTGCATTCTCTTTTGAGACTACAAGCTTAGACATACACGCAACACCAAATCCTTTCGAGTTACAACGTGTTGTTTAGGAACAACAAGATAATTTTGCATGATGCGCTATTTCGTCTGGTAAAGTTTAAGTATTTCCAATACGTACGTATTTGTCTTTACTCTGCAACATTGTATTTCCTTATAACATGGTATTCTTATATATTCTTTCAAGAGAAAACTCTCCTGTGCGTTCTCTTTTGAGGCTACATGCTTAGACATACACGCAGCACCAAAGCTTTTCGAGTTGCAATGTCTTGTTTAACAAAAACAAGATAATTTTGCACGATGCGGGATTTCCATAAATCGTGGTATTCTGACATATTTTTCGAGAGAAAACTCTCCTGTGCGTTCTCTTTTGAGGCTACATGCTTAGACATACACGCAACACCAAATCCTTTTGAGATACAACGTGTTATACAAGATAATTTTGTACGATGCTTTATTTCTTCTCTTAAGGTTTAAGTGTTTCTAATACGTACTTATTTGTCTTTAATCTACAAGACCGTATTTCCTTGTAACGTGATATTCTTACATATTCTTTCGAGAGAAAATTCTGCTGTGCGTTCTCTTTTGAGGCTACACGCTTAGACAAAAACGCAACACCAAAGCATTTTGATTTACAACAAGTTGTTTAGGGAAAACAAGATAATTTCGCAAGATACTGGATTTTCTTAAAACATGGTATTCTGACATATTTTTTTGAGAGAAAACTCTCCTGTGCGTTCTCTTTTGAGGCTACACGCTTAGACATATACGCAACACCAAAGCTTTTTGAATTACAACATGTTGTTTAGGAAAAACAAGATAATTTCGCACAATGTAGGATTTCCTTAAAACGTGGTATTCTGACATATTTTTTCTAGAGAAAATTCTCCTGGGGGTTCTCTTTTGAGGCTACACGCTTAGACATACATGCCACACCAAATCTTTTCGAGTTACAATGTGTTGTTTAGGAAATACTAGATAATTTTGTATGATGGTTTATTTCTTCTTGTAAAGTTTAAGTATTTCTAATATGTATGTATTTGTTTTACTCTGCAAAACTGTATTTCCTTGTAACGTGGTATTCTTACATATTCTTGCGAGAGAAAACTCTCCTGTGCATTCTCTTTTGAGGCTACACACTTAGACATACATGCAACACCAAAGCTTTTTGAGTTAAAACATGTTGTTTAGGAAAAAAAAAAGATAATTTCACACGATGCAGGATTTCCTTAAAACGTGGTATTCTAACATATTTTTTCGAGAGAAAACTCTCCTGTATGTTCTCTTTTGAGGCTACACGCTGAGACATACAAGCTACACCAAAGCTTTTCGAGTTACAACGTGCTGTTTAGAAAAAACAAGATAATTTCGCATGATGCAGGATTTCCTTAAAACGTGGTATTCTGACTTATGTTTTCGAGGGAAAACTCTCCTGTGCGTTCCCTTTTGAAGCTACAAGCTTAGACATACACGCAACACCAAATCTTTTCGAATTACAACGTGTTGTTTAGGAAAAACAAGATAATATTTTACGATGCTTTATTTCTTCACTTAATGTTTAAGTATTTCTAATATGTACGTATTTGTCTTTACTCTGCAACACTGTATTTCCTTGTAACATGGTATTCTTACATATTCTTTCGAGAGAAAATTCTCCTGTGCATTCTCTTTTCAGGCTACATGCTTAGATATACACGCAACACCACATCTTTTCGAGTTACAACGTGTTGTTTAGGAAAAACAATATAATTTTGCACGATGCCTTATTTCTTCTCTTAAAATTTAAGTATTTCCAAAACGTACGTATTTGTCTTTACTCTGCAACACTGTATTTCCTTATAACGTTGTATTCTTACATATTCTTTCGAGAGAAAATTCTCCTATGCGTTCTCTTTTGAGGCTGCACGCTTAGACATACACGCAACACCAATGCTTTTCGAGTTACAACGTGTTGTTAAGGAAAAACAAGATACTTTCGCAAGATGCGGGATTTCCTTAAAACGTGGTATTCTTACATATTCTTTTGAGAGAAACCTCTCCTGTGCGTTCTCTTTTGAGGCTGCACCCTTATACATACACGCAACACCAAATCATTTCGAGTTACAACGTGTTGTTTAGGAAAAACAAGATAATTTCGCACGATGCGGGATTTCCTTAAAACGTGGTATTCTGACATATTTTTTCGAGAGAAAACTATCCTTTGCCTTCTCTTTTGCGGCTACAAGCTTAGACATACACGCAACACCAAATTTTTTCGAATTTCAACTTGTTGTTAAGGAAATACAAGATAATTTTGTATGGAGCATTATTTCTTTTCGTAAAGTTTAAGTATTTCTAATACGTACGTATTTGTTTTTACTCTGCAACACTGTATTCCTTTATAACGTGGAATTCTTACATATTCTTTCGAGAGAAAACTCTCCTGTGCGTTCTCTTTTGAGGCTACATGCTTAGACATACACGCAACAACAAATCTGTTCGAGTTACAACGTGTTCTTTAGGAAAAACAAGATAATTTCACACGATGCGATATTTCCTTAAAACGTGGTATTCTGACATATTTTTTTGAGAGAAAATTCTCCTGTGGGTTCTCTTTTGAGACTACACATTTAGATATACACGCAACACCAAATCTTTTCGAGTTACAACGTGTTGTTTAGGAAAAACAAGATAATTTTGCACGATGCATCATTTCTTCTCATAAATTTTAAGTTTTTCTAATACGTACGTATTTGTCTTTACTCTGCAACACTGTATTTCCTTATAACGTGGTATTCTTACATATTCTTTCGAGAGAAAACTCTCCTCTTCGTTCTCTTTTGAGGCTACACGCTTACACATACACGCAACATCAAAGCTTTTCGAGTTAAAAAGTTTTGTTTAGGAACAACAAGATAATTTCGCATGATTCAGGATTTCCTTAAAACGTGGTATTCTGACATATTTTTTCGAGAGAAAATTCTCCTGTGGGTTCTCTTTTGAGGCTACACATTTAGACTTACAAGCAACAACAAATCTTTTCAGGTTACAACGTGTTGTTTAGGATATACAAGATAACATAGTACAATGCGTTATTTCTTCTCATAAAGTTTAAGTATTTCTAATACGTACTTATTTGTCTTTACTCTGCAACACTGTGTTTGCTTATAACGTGGTATTCTTTCATATTCTTTCGAGATAAAACTCTCCTGTGCGTTCTCTTTTGAGGCTACACGCTTAGACATACACGCAACACCAAAACTTTTCAAGTTACAAGGTGTTGTTTAGGAAAAAGATGATAATTTCACACGATCTGCGATTTCCTTAAAACGGGGTATTCTGACATGTTTTTTCGAGAGAAAACTCTCCTTTGAGTACTCTTTTGAGGCTAGAAGCTCAGACATGCACGCAACACCAAATCTTTTCGAGTTACATTGTGTTATTTAGGAAAAACAAGATAATTTTGCACGATGCGTTATTTCTTCTCATTAAGTTTAAGTATTTCCAGTATGTACGTATTTGTCTTTAATCTGCAATACTGTATATCCTTATAACGTGGTATTCTTACATATTCTTTCGAGTGCAAACTCTCCTGTGCGTTCTCTTTTGAGGCTACATGCTTACACATACACGCAACTCCACATCTTTTCGAGTTACAACCTGTTGTTTAGGAAATACAAGATAATTTTGTACGATGAGTTATTTCTTCTCGTAATGTTTAAGTATTTCTAATACGTACGTATTTTTCTTTATTCTGCAACACTGTATTTTTTTGTAACATGGTGTTCTGACATATTCTTTCGAGAGAAAACTCTCCTGTGCATTCTCTTCTGAGGCTACACACTTAGACATACACGCAACACCAAAGCTTTTCGATTTAAAACGGGTTGTTTAGGAAAAACAAGATAATATCGCACAATGCTGGATTTCCTTAAAACGTGGTATTCTGACATATTTTTTCGAGAGAAATCTCTCCTGTGCGTTCTCTTTTGAGGCTACATGCTTAGTCATACACGCAACACCAAATCTTTTCGAGTTACAACGTGTTGTTTAGGAAAAACAAGATAATTTTGCATGATGCGATATTTCTTCTCATAAAGTTTAAGTATTTCTAATACGTACGAATTTGTCTTTACTCTGCAACACTGTATTCCGTTATAACGTGGAATTCTTACATATTCTTTCGAGAGAAATCTCTCCTGTGCATTCTATTTTGAGGCTACATGCTTAGACATGCACATCATGCACATGCAACATCAAAGCTTTTCGAATTACAACATGTTGTTTAGGAAAAACAACATAATTTCACATAATGCGGTATTTCCTAAAACATGGTATTCTGACATTTTTTTCGAGAGGAAATTCTCCTGTGGGTTCTCTTTTGAGGCTAAACATTTAGACATACACGCAACACCAAATCCTTTCAAGTTACAACGTGTTGTTTAGGAAAAAAAAGATAATTTTCACGATGCATTATTTCTTCTCGTAATTGTAAGTATTTCTAATACTTATGTATTTGTCTTTAGTCTGCAACACTCTATTTCAACTTAACGTGGTATTCTTACATATTCTTTCGAGAGAAAACTCTCCTCTTCATTCTCTTTTTTGGTTACACGCTTAGACATACACGCAACACCAAATCTTTTTGAGTTACAAGGTGTTGTTTAGGAAAAACAAGATAATTTCGCACAATGCGGGATTTCCTTAAAACGTGGTATTCTGACATATTTTTTCGAGGGAAAATTCTCCTGTGGGTTCTCTTTTGTGGCTACACATTTAGACTTACAAGCAACACCAAATCTTTTCGAGTTACAACGTGTTGTTTAGGATATACAAGATAATTTTGAACTATGCGTTATTTCTTCTCATACATTTTAAGTATTTCTAATACGTACATATTTTTCTTTACTCTGCAACACTGTATTTACTTATCAAGTGGTATAATTACATATTCTTTCGAGAGTAAACTCGCCTGTGCAATCTATTTTGAGGCTACACGCTTAGACATACACGCAACACCAAAGCGTTTTAAGTTACAACGTGTTCTTTAGGAAAAACAAGATAATTTCGCATGATGCGGGATTTCCTTAAAACGTGGTATATTGACATATTTTTCGAGAGAAAACACTCCTGTGCGTTCTCTTTTGAGGCTACCAGCTTAGACATACACGTAACACCAAATCTATTCTCGTTACAATGTGCTGTTTAGGAAAAACAAGATAATTTTGCACGATGCCTTATTTCTTCTCTTTAAGTATTTCCAAAACGTACGTATTTGTCTTTACTCTGCAACACTGTATTTCCTTATAACGTTGTATTCTTACAAATTCTTTCGAGAGAAAATTCTCCTATGCGTTCTCTTTTGAGGCTGCACGCTTAGACATACACGCAACACCAATGCTTTTCGAGTTACAACGTGTTGTTAAGGAAAAACAAGATACTTTCGCAAGATGCGGGATTTCCTTAAAACGTGGTATTCTTACATATTCTTTTGAGAGAAACCTCTCCTGTGCGTTCTCTTTTGAGGCTGCACCCTTATACATACACGCAACACCAAATCATTTCGAGTTACAACGTGTTGTTTAGGAAAAACAAGATAATTTCGCACGATGCGGGATTTCCTTAAAACGTGGTATTCTGACATATTTTTTCGAGAGAAAACTATCCTTTGCCTTCTCTTTTGCGGCTACAAGCTTAGACATACACGCAACACCAAATTTTTTCGAATTTCAACTTGTTGTTAAGGAAATACAAGATAATTTTGTATGGAGCATTATTTCTTTTCGTAAAGTTTAAGTATTTCTAATACGTACGTATTTGTTTTTACTCTGCAACACTGTATTCCTTTATAACGTGGAATTCTTACATATTCTTTCGAGAGAAAACTCTCCTGTGCGTTCTCTTTTGAGGCTACATGCTTAGACATACACGCAACAACAAATCTGTTCGAGTTACAACGTGTTCTTTAGGAAAAACAAGATAATTTCACACGATGCGATATTTCCTTAAAACGTGGTATTCTGACATATTTTTTTGAGAGAAAATTCTCCTGTGGGTTCTCTTTTGAGACTACACATTTAGATATACACGCAACACCAAATCTTTTCGAGTTACAACGTGTTGTTTAGGAAAAACAAGATAATTTTGCACGATGCATCATTTCTTCTCATAAATTTTAAGTTTTTCTAATACGTACGTATTTGTCTTTACTCTGCAACACTGTATTTCCTTATAACGTGGTATTCTTACATATTCTTTCGAGAGAAAACTCTCCTCTTCGTTCTCTTTTGAGGCTACACGCTTACACATACACGCAACATCAAAGCTTTTCGAGTTAAAAAGTTTTGTTTAGGAACAACAAGATAATTTCGCATGATTCAGGATTTCCTTAAAACGTGGTATTCTGACATATTTTTTCGAGAGAAAATTCTCCTGTGGGTTCTCTTTTGAGGCTACACATTTAGACTTACAAGCAACAACAAATCTTTTCAGGTTACAACGTGTTGTTTAGGATATACAAGATAACATAGTACAATGCGTTATTTCTTCTCATAAAGTTTAAGTATTTCTAATACGTACTTATTTGTCTTTACTCTGCAACACTGTGTTTGCTTATAACGTGGTATTCTTTCATATTCTTTCGAGATAAAACTCTCCTGTGCGTTCTCTTTTGAGGCTACACGCTTAGACATACACGCAACACCAAAACTTTTCAAGTTACAAGGTGTTGTTTAGGAAAAAGATGATAATTTCACACGATCTGCGATTTCCTTAAAACGGGGTATTCTGACATGTTTTTTCGAGAGAAAACTCTCCTTTGAGTACTCTTTTGAGGCTAGAAGCTCAGACATGCACGCAACACCAAATCTTTTCGAGTTACATTGTGTTATTTAGGAAAAACAAGATAATTTTGCACGATGCGTTATTTCTTCTCATTAAGTTTAAGTATTTCCAGTATGTACGTATTTGTCTTTAATCTGCAATACTGTATATCCTTATAACGTGGTATTCTTACATATTCTTTCGAGTGCAAACTCTCCTGTGCGTTCTCTTTTGAGGCTACATGCTTACACATACACGCAACTCCACATCTTTTCGAGTTACAACCTGTTGTTTAGGAAATACAAGATAATTTTGTACGATGAGTTATTTCTTCTCGTAATGTTTAAGTATTTCTAATACGTACGTATTTTTCTTTATTCTGCAACACTGTATTTTTTTGTAACATGGTGTTCTGACATATTCTTTCGAGAGAAAACTCTCCTGTGCATTCTCTTCTGAGGCTACACACTTAGACATACACGCAACACCAAAGCTTTTCGATTTAAAACGGGTTGTTTAGGAAAAACAAGATAATATCGCACAATGCTGGATTTCCTTAAAACGTGGTATTCTGACATATTTTTTCGAGAGAAATCTCTCCTGTGCGTTCTCTTTTGAGGCTACATGCTTAGTCATACACGCAACACCAAATCTTTTCGAGTTACAACGTGTTGTTTAGGAAAAACAAGATAATTTTGCATGATGCGATATTTCTTCTCATAAAGTTTAAGTATTTCTAATACGTACGAATTTGTCTTTACTCTGCAACACTGTATTCCGTTATAACGTGGAATTCTTACATATTCTTTCGAGAGAAATCTCTCCTGTGCATTCTATTTTGAGGCTACATGCTTAGACATGCACATCATGCACATGCAACATCAAAGCTTTTCGAATTACAACATGTTGTTTAGGAAAAACAACATAATTTCACATAATGCGGTATTTCCTAAAACATGGTATTCTGACATTTTTTTCGAGAGGAAATTCTCCTGTGGGTTCTCTTTTGAGGCTAAACATTTAGACATACACGCAACACCAAATCCTTTCAAGTTACAACGTGTTGTTTAGGAAAAAAAAGATAATTTTCACGATGCATTATTTCTTCTCGTAATTGTAAGTATTTCTAATACTTATGTATTTGTCTTTAGTCTGCAACACTCTATTTCAACTTAACGTGGTATTCTTACATATTCTTTCGAGAGAAAACTCTCCTCTTCATTCTCTTTTTTGGTTACACGCTTAGACATACACGCAACACCAAATCTTTTTGAGTTACAAGGTGTTGTTTAGGAAAAACAAGATAATTTCGCACAATGCGGGATTTCCTTAAAACGTGGTATTCTGACATATTTTTTCGAGGGAAAATTCTCCTGTGGGTTCTCTTTTGTGGCTACACATTTAGACTTACAAGCAACACCAAATCTTTTCGAGTTACAACGTGTTGTTTAGGATATACAAGATAATTTTGAACTATGCGTTATTTCTTCTCATACATTTTAAGTATTTCTAATACGTACATATTTTTCTTTACTCTGCAACACTGTATTTACTTATCAAGTGGTATAATTACATATTCTTTCGAGAGTAAACTCGCCTGTGCAATCTATTTTGAGGCTACACGCTTAGACATACACGCAACACCAAAGCGTTTTAAGTTACAACGTGTTCTTTAGGAAAAACAAGATAATTTCGCATGATGCGGGATTTCCTTAAAACGTGGTATATTGACATATTTTTCGAGAGAAAACACTCCTGTGCGTTCTCTTTTGAGGCTACCAGCTTAGACATACACGTAACACCAAATCTATTCTCGTTACAATGTGCTGTTTAGGAAAAACAAGATAATTTTGCACGATGCCTTATTTCTTCTCTTTAAGTATTTCCAAAACGTACGTATTTGTCTTTACTCTGCAACACTGTATTTCCTTATAACGTTGTATTCTTACAAATTCTTTCGAGAGAAAATTCTCCTATGCGTTCTCTTTTGAGGCTCCACGCTTAGACATACACGCAACACCAACGCTTTTCGAGTTACAACGTGTTGTTAAGGAAAAACAAGATAATTTCGCAAGATGCGGGATTTCCTTAAAACGTGGTATTCTTACATATTCATTCGAGAGAAACCTCTCCTGTGCATTATCTTTTGTGGCTGCACCCTAATACATACACGCAACACCAAATCTTTTCAAGTTACAACGTGTTGTTTTGGAAAAACAAGATAATTTCGCACGATGCGGGATTACCTCAAAACGTGGTATTCTGACATATTTTTTTGATAGAAAACTATCCTTTGCGTTCTCTTTTGCAGCTACAAGCTTAGACATACACGCAACACCAAATTTTTTCGAATTTCAACTTGTTGTTTAGGAAATACAAGATAATTTTTATGGAGCGTTATTTCTTCTCGTAAAGTTTAAGTATTTCTAATACGTACGTATTTGTTTTTAATCTGCAACACTGTATTCCATTATAACGTGGAATTCTTACATATTCTTTCGAGAGAAAACTCTCCTGTGCCTTCTCTTTTGAGACTACATGCTTAGACATACACGCAACACCAAATCTTTTCGAGTTACAACGTGTTGTTTAGAAAAAACAAGATAATTTCGCACGATGTGATATTTCCTTAAAACGTGGTATTCTGACATATTTTTTTGAGAGAAAATTCTCCTGTGGGTTCTCTTTTGAGGCTACACATTTAGACATACACGCAACACCAAATCTTTTCGAGTTACAAAGTGTTGTTTAGGAAAAACAAGATAATTTTGCACGATGCATTATTTTTTCTCATAAATTTTAAGTATTTCTAATACGTACGTATTTGTCTTTACTCTGCAACACTGTATTTCCTAATAACGTGGTATTCTTACATATTCTTTCGAAAGAAACCTCTCCTCTTCATTCTCTTTTGAGGCTACACTCTTACACATACACGCAACATCAAATCTTTTCGTGTTACAATGTGTTGTTTAGGAAAAACAAGATAATTTCGCATGATGCGGGATTTCCTTAAAACGTGGTATTCTGACATATTTTTTCGAGAGAAAATTCTTTTGTGGGTTCTCTTTTGAGGCTACACATTTAGACTTACAAGCAACACCAAAGCTTTTCAGGGTACAACGTGTTGTTTAGAATATACAAGATAATATAGTACGATGCGTTATTTCTTCGCGTAAAGTTTAAGTATTTCTAATACGTACATATTTGTCTTTAATCTGCAACACTGTATTTGCTTATAACGTGGTATTCTTTCATATTCTTTTGAGTGAAAACTCTCCTGAGCGTTCTCATTTGAGGCTACACGCTTAGACATAAACGCAACACCAAAACTTTTCAAGTTACAAGGTGTTGTTTAGGAAAAAGGAGATAATTTCACACGATATGCGATTTCCTTAAAAAGGGGTATTCTGGCATGTTTTTTCGAGAGAAAACTCTCCTTTGCGTACTCTTTTGAGGCTAGAAGCTTAGACATACACACAACACCAAATCTTTTCGAGTTACATTGTGTTATTTAGGAAAAACAAGATAATTTTGCACGATGCGTTATTTCTTCTCATAAAGTTTAAGTATTTCCAATATGTACGTATTTGTCTTTAATAACCAACACTGTATTTCCTTGTAACGGTGTATTCATACATATTCTTTCGAGAAAAAACTCTCCTGTGCATTCTCTTCTGAGGCTACACACTTAGACATACACGCAACACCAAAGCTTTTCCAGTTACAACGTGTTGTTTAGGAAAAACCAGATAATTTCGCACGTTGCGGGATTTCCTAATAACGTGGTATTCTGACATATTTTTTCGAGAGAAAACTCTCCTGTGCATTCTCTTTTGAGGCCACAGGCTTAGATATACTCGCAACACCAAATCTTTTCGAGTTACAACATGTTGTTTAGGAAAAACAAGATAATTATGCACGATGCGTTTTTTCTTCTAGTAAAGTTTAAGTATTTCCAATACGTACATATTTGACTTTACTCTGCAACACTGTATTTCCTTATAACATGGTATTCTTACATATTCTTTCGAGAGAAAATTCTCCTGTGCGTTCTCTTTTGAGGCAGCACGCTTAGAAATACATGCAACACCAAAGCTTTCGAGTTACAACATGTTGTTAAGGAAAAACAAGATAATTTCGCACTATACGGGATTTCCTTAAAACGTGGTATTCTGACATATTTTTTCGAGAGAAAACTCTCATGTGTGTTCTCTTTTGAGGCTACATGCTTAGACATACTCGCAACACCAAATCTTTTCGAGTTACAACGTGTTGTTTAGGATAAACAAGAAAATTTTGCACGATGCATTATTTCTTCTCGTAAATTTTAAGTATTTCTAATACGTACGTATTTGTCTTTAATCTGCAACACTGTATTTCCTTATAACATGGTATTCTTACATATTCTTTCGAGAGAAAACTCTCCTGTGCGTTCTCTTCTGAGGCTACACACTTACGCATACACGCAACACAAAGCTTTTCGAGTTAAAACGTGTTGTTTAGGAAAAACAAGATAATTTCGCACAAGTCAGAATTTCCTTAAAACGTGGTATTCTGACATATTTTTTCGAGAGCAAACTCTCCTGGGCGTTCTCTTTTGAGACTACACACTTAGTCATACACACGACACCAAATCTTTTCGAGTTACAACGTGTTGTTTACGAAAAACAAGATAATTTTGTACGATGCATTATTTCCTCTCGAAAATTTTAAGTATTCCTAATACATACATATTTGTCTTTACTCTGCAACACTGTATTTCCTTATAACGTGGTATTCTTACATATTCTTTCGAGAGAAAACTCTCCTCTTCGTTCACTTTTGAAGCTACACGCTTAGACATACACGCAACACAAAATCTTTTCGAGTTACAACGTGTTGTTTAGGAAAAACAAGATAATTTCGCACGATGCGGGATTTCCTTAAAACGTGGTATTCTGACATTTTTTGGAGGGAAAATTTTCCTGTGGGTTCTCTTTTGAGGCTACACATTTAGACTTACAAGCAACACCAAATCTTTTCGAGTTACAACGTGTTGTTTAGGATATACAAGATAACTTTTTACATGAGTTATTTCTTCTCGTAACGTTTAAGTATTTCTAATACATACGTATTTGTCTTTACTCTGCAACACTGTATTTGCCTATAACGTGGTATTCTTACATATTCTTTTGAGAGAAAACTCTCCTGTGCGTTCTCTTTTGAGGCTGCATGCTTAGTCATACACGCAACTCCAAATCTTTTCGAGTTTCAATGTGTTGTTTAGGAAATACAAGAAAATTTTGTACAATGTGTTATTTCTTCTCGTAAAGTTTAAGTATTTCGAATACGTACGTATTTGTCTTTACTCTGCAACACTTTATCCTTATAACGTGGTATTCTTACATATTCTTTCTAGAGAAAACTCTCCTGTGCGTTCTCTTTTTAGGCTACACGCTTAGACATACACGCAATACCAAAGCTTTTCGAGTTACAACGTGTTGTTTAGGAAAAACAAGATAATTTCGCATGATGCGGTCTTTCCTTATAACGTGGTATTCTTACATATTCTTTCGAGAGAAAACTCTCCTGTGCATTCTCTTTTGAGGCTGCACGCTAAGACATACACACAACACAAAAGCTATTCGAGTTACAATGTGTTATTAAGGAAAATAAGTTAATTTCGCAAGATGCGGGAATTCCTTAAAACGTGGTATTCTGACATATTATTTCGAAAGAAATCTCTCCTGTGCATTCTCTTTTGAGTCTACATGCTTAGACATACATAAAACACCAAATCTTTTCGAGTTACAATATGATGTTTATAAAATACAAGATAATTTTCTATGATGCCTTATATCTTCTCGTACAGTTTAAGTATTTCTAATACGTATTTATTTGTCTTTACTCTGCAACACTGTATTTCCTTGTAACGAGGTATTCTTACATATTCTTTTGAGAGAAAACTCTCCTGTGCGTTCTCTTCTGGGGCTACACACTTAGACATAAACGCAACACCAAAGCTTTTCGAGTTAAAACTGGTTGTTTAGGTAAAAAACAAGATAATTACGCATGATGCGGGATTTCCTTAAAACGTGGTGTTCTGACATATTCATTCCTGAGAAAACTCTCCTGGGGGTTCTCTTTTGAGGCTACACGCTTAGGCATACACGCAACACCAAATCTTTTCGAGTTACCACGTGTTGTTTAGTAAAAACAAGATAATTTTGCTCGATGCATTATTTCTTCTCATAAAGTTTAAGTATTTCTAATATGTATGTATTTGTCTTTACATTTGCAACATTGTATTCCGTTATAACGTTAAATTCTTACATATTCTTTCGAGAGAAAACTCTCCTTTGCATTCTCTTTTGCGGCTACACACTTAGACATACACGCAACACCAAATCTTTACGAATTTCAACTTTTTGTTTAGGAAATACAAGATAATTTTGTACAGAGCGTTATTTCTTCTCGTAAAGTTTAAGTATTTCTAATACGTACGTATATTTCTTTACTGTGCAACACTGTATTTTCTTGTAACGTGGTCTTCTGACATATTATTTCGAGAGAAAAGTCTCCTGTGCATTCTCTTCTGAGGCTACACAATTAGGCATACACACAACACCAAAGCTTTTCGAGTTAAAACGTGCTGTTTAGGAAAAACAAGATAATATCGCACAATGCTGGATTTCCTTAAAACTTGGTATTCTGACATATTTTTTTGAGGGAAAACTCTCCTGTGCGTTCCCTTTTGAGGCTACACGCTTAGTCATACACTCAACACCATATCTTTTCGAGTTACAACGTGTTGTAGCCAGCATCAATCTAAATGGAGAGAAACTTGAAGCAATCCCACTGAAATCAGGGACCAGACAAGGCTTCCCCCTTTCTCCTTATCTTTTCAATATTGTACTTGAGGTACTAGCTCGGGCAATTCGACAACATAAGGAGGTCAAAGGGATACAAATTGGAAAGGAAGAAGTCAAACTATCATTATTTGCAGACGACATGATCGTCTACATAAGTGACCCAAAGAACTCCACTAGAGAGCTCCTACAGCTGATAAACAACTTCAGCAAAGTGGCAGGTTATAAAATCAACTCAAGCAAATCAGTGGCCTTCCTATACTCAAAGGATAAGCAGGCTGAGAAAGAAATTAGGGAAATGACCCCCTTCACAATAGCCTCAAACAGTATAAAGTATCTTGGGGTGACTCTAACCAAACATGTGAAAGATCTGCAGTTTTTTTTTTATTCGATATAATTTATTTACATTTCAAATGATTTCTCGTTTTCTAGCCCCCCCACTCCCCGAAAGTCCCGTAAGCCCCCTTCTCTTCCCCTGTCCTCCCATCCACCCCTTCCCACTTCCCCGTTCTGGTTTTGCTGAATACTGTTTCACTGAGTCTTTCCAGAACCAGGGGCCACTCCTCTTTTCTTCTTGTACCTCATTTGATGTGTGGATTTTGTTTTGGGTATTCCAGTTTTCTAGGTTAATATCCACTTTTAGTGAGTGCATACCATGATTCACCTTTTGAGTCTGGGTTACCTCACTTAGTATGATATTCTCTAGCTCCATCCATTTGCCTAAGAATTTCATGAATTCATTGTTTCTAATGGCTGAATAGGGCTGCTATGAACATAGTAGAACATGTATCCTTATTACATGGTGGGGAGTCTTCTGGGTATATGCCCAGGAGTGGTATAGCAGGATCTTCTGGAAGTGAGGTGCCCAGTTTTCGGAGTAACCGCCAGACTGATTTCCAGAGTGGTTGTACCAATTTGCAACCCCACCAGCAGTGGAGGGGTGTTCCTCTTTCTCCACACCCTCTCCAACACCTGCTGTCTCCTGAATTTTTAATCTTAGCCATTCTGACTGGTGTAAGATGAAATCTTAGGGTTGTTTTGATTTGCATTTCCCTAATGACTAACAAAGTTGAGCATTTTTTAAGATGCTTCTCCGCCATCCGGAGTTCTTCAGGTGAGAATTCTTTGTTTAACTCTGTACCCCATTTTTTAATAGGGTTGTTTGGTTTTCTGGAGTCTAACTTCTTGAGTTCTTTATATATATTGGATATTAGCCTTCTATCTGATGTAGCATTGGTGAAGATCTTTTCCCAATTTGTTGGTTGCCGATTTGTCCTCTTGATGGTGTCCTTTGCCTTACAGAAACTTTGTAATTTTATGAGGTCCCATTTGTCAATTCTTGCTCTTAGAGCATACGCTATTGGTGTTCTGTTCAGAAACTTTCTCCCTGTACCGATGTCCTCAAGGGTCTTCCCCAGTTTCTTTTCTATTAGCTTCAGAGTGTCTGGCTTAGGAATTCAAGGCCCATACCTAAACATAGTAAAAGCAATATACAGCAAACCGGTAGCCAGTATCAAACTAAATGGAGAAAAACTTGAAGCAATCCCACTGAAATCAGGGACCAGACAAGGCTGCCCCCTTTCTCCTTATCTTTTCAATATTGCACTTGAGGTACTAGCTCGGGCAATTCGACAACATAAGGAGGTCAAAGGGATACAAATTGAAAGGAAGAAGTCAAACTATCATTATTTGCAGACGACATGATCGTCTACCTAAGTGAGCCAAAGAACTCCACTAGAGAGCTCCTACAGCTAATAAACAACTTCAGCAAAGTGGCAGGTTATAAAATCAACTCAAGCAAATCAGTGGCCTTCCTATACTCAAAGGATAAGCAGGCTGAGAAAGAAATTAGGGAAATGACCCCTTTCACAATAGCCTCAAACAGTATAAAGTATCTTGGGGTGACTCTTACCAAACATGTGAAAGATCTGTATGACAAGAACTTCAAGACTCTGAAGAAGGAAATGGAAGAAGACCTCAAAAAATGGGAAAACCTCCCATGCTCATGGATCGGTAGAATCAATACAGTTAAAATGGCCATTTTGCCTAAAGCACTATACAGATTCAATGCAATACCCATCAAAATCCCAACTCAATTCTTCACAGAGTTAGAAAGAGCAATTATCAAATTCATCTGGAACAACAAAAAACCCAGGATAGCTAAAACTATTCTCAGCAACAAAAGAAAATCTGGCGGAATCAGTATCCCTGACCTCAAGCAATACTACAGAGCAATAGTGTTAAAAACTGCATGGTATTGGTACAGTGACAGACAGGAGGATCAATGGAACAGGATTGAAGATCCAGAAATGAACCCACACACCTATGGCCACTTGATCCTCGAGAAAGAGGCTGAAAACATCCAATGGAAAAAAGATAGCCTTTTCAACAAATGGTGCTGGTTCAACTGGAGGTCAGCATGCAGAAGAATGCGAATTGATCCATCCTTGTCTCCTTGTACTAAGCTCAGATCCAAATGGATCAAGTTTAAGTATTTCTAATATGTACGTATTTGTCTTTACTCTGCAACACTGTATTTCCTCGTAACGTGGTATTCTTACATATTCTTTCGATTGAAAACTCTCCTGTGCATTCTCTTTTGAGGCTACACGCTTAGACATACACGAAATACCAAAGCTTTTCGAGTTACAACGTGTTGTGTAGGAAAAACAAGATAATTTTGCACGATGCTGGATTTCCTTAAAACGTGGTGTTGTGACATATTTTTTCGAGAGAAAATCCTCCTGTGCATTCGCTTTTGAGGCTACATGCTTAGACATACACGCAACACAAAATCTTTTCGAGTTACAACGTGTTGTTTAGGAAATACAAGATAATTTTGCACGATGATTTATTTCTTCTCGTAAATTTTAAGTATTTCTAATATGTACGTATTTGTCTTTACTCTGCAACACTGTATTTCCTTATAACGTGGTATTCTTACATATTCTTTCGAGAGAAAACTCTCCTGTGCATTCTCTTTTGAGGCTGAACCCTTACACATAAACGCAACACCAAAGCTTTTCGAGTTACAACGTGTTGTTTAGGAAAAACCAGATAATTTCGCAGGATGCGGGATTTCCTTAAAACGTGGTATTCTGATATATATTTTTTGAGAGAAAACTCTCCTGTGTGTTCTCTTTCCCGGCTACATGCTTAGATATACACGCAACACCAAATCTTTATGAATATCAACTTGTTGTTTAGGAAATACAAGATAATTTTTTACGGAGCGTTATTTCTTCTCATAAAGTTTAAGTATTTCTAATACGTATGTATTTGTATTTACTCTGCAACACTGTATTTCCTTGTAACGTGGTATTCTGACATATTCTTTCGAGAGAAAACTCTCCTGTGCATTCTCTTCTGAGGCTACACACTTAGGCATATACACAACACCAAAGCTTTTCGAGTTTAAAATTGTTGTTTAGGGAAAAAAACATAATATCGCACAATGCTGGATTTCATTAAAACGTGGTATTCTGACATATTTTTTTGAGAGAAAACTCTCCTGTGCGTTCTCTTTTGAGGCTACACTCTTAGTCATACACTCAACACCAAATCTTTTCGAGTTAAAACGTGTTGTTTAGGAAAAACAAGATAATTTTGCGTGATGCGTTATTTCTTCACGTAAAGTTTAAGTATTTCTAATACGTATATATTTGTCTTCACTCTGCAACACTGTATTACGTTATAACGTGGAATTCTTACATATTCTTTCGAGAGAAACCTCCCCTGCGCGTTCTCTTTTGAGGCTACATGCTTAGATATACACGCAACACAAAATCTTTTGGAGTTACAAGGTGTTGTTTAGGAAATACAAGATAATTTTGCACGATGATTTATTTCTTCTCGTAAATTTTAAGTATTTCTAATATGTACGTATTTGTTTTTACTCTGCAACACTGTATTTCCTTATAACGTGGTATTCTTACAGATTTTTTCGAGAGAAAACTCTATTGTGCGTTCTCTTTTGTGGCTACAGGCTTAGACATACACGCATCACCAAAGTTTTTCAAGATCCTACGTGTTGTTTAGGAAAAACAAGATAATATCGCACGATGCAGGATTTCCATAAAACGTGGTATTATGACGTATTTTTTCCAGAGAAAATTCTCCTGTGGGTTCTCTTTTGAGGCTATACGATTAGACATACACGCAACAGCAATTATGTTCGAGTTACAATGTGTTGTTTAGGAAATACAAGATAATTTTGCATGATGCGTTACTTCTCGTAAATTTTAAGTATTTCTAATACGTACGTATTTGTCCTTACTCTGCAATACTGTATTTCTTTATAACGTGGTATTCTTACATATTCTTTAGAGAGAAAACTCTCCTGTGCATTCTCTTTAGAGGCTACACGCTTAGACATACATGCAACACCAAAGCTTTTCGAATTACAACGATTTGTTTAGGAAAAACAAGATAAGTTCTCACGATGCATTATTTCTTCTTGTAAACTTTAAGTATTTCTAATACGTACGTATTTGTCCTTACTCTGCAACACTGTATTTCCTTATAACTTGGTATTCTTAGATATTCTTTTGAGAGAAAACTCTCTTGTGCGTTCTCTTTTGTGGCTACACACTTTGACATACACGCAACACCAAAGCTTTTCGAGTTAAAACATGTTGTTTAGGAAAAACAAGATAATTACAAACGATGCGGGATTTCCTTAAAACGTGGCATTGTGACATATTTTTTTGAGAGAAAACTCTCCCGTGCATTCTCTTTTGAGGCTGCATGCTTAGACATTCACGCAACACCAAAGTTTTTCGAGTTCCAACGTGTTGTTTAGGAAAAACAAGATAATATCGCACGATGCAGGATTTCCTTAAAACGTGGTATTATGACGTATTATTTTGAGAGAAAATTTTCCTATGGGTTCTCTTTTGAGGCTACACGTTTAGATATACACGCAACACCAATTCTTTTCTAGTTACAATGTGTTGTTTAGGAAATACAAGATAATTTTGCACGATGCATTATTTCTTCTTGTAAATTTTATGTATTTCTAATATGTACATATTTGTCTTTACTCTGCAACACTGTATTTCTTTATAAAGTGGTATTCTTACATATTCTTTCGAGAGAAAACTCTCCTGTGCTTTCTGTTTTGAGGCTGCACGGTTAGAGAAAAACGCAACACTAAAGCTTTTCGAGTTACAACAAGTTGTTTAGGAAAAACAAGATAATTTCCCATGATGCGGGATTTCCTTAAAACGTGGTATTCTGACATATTTTTTCGAGAAAATACTCTCCTGTGGGTTCTCTTTGAGGATTCATGTTTAGACATACATGCAACAACAAATCTTTTCAAGTTACAACGTGTTGTTTAGGAAATACAAGTTAATTTTGTACGATGCGTTATTTCTTCTCATAAAGTGTAAGTATTTCTAATATGTACATATTTGTCTTTACTCTGCAACACTGTATTTCCTTGTAATGTGGTATTCTTACATATTCTTTCGAGTGAAAACTCTCCTGTGCATTCTCTTTTGAGACTACACGCTACTCTACTGTGCGTTCTCTTAGAAATACTTAAAATTTACTAGAAGAAATAACGCATCGTGCAAAATTATCTTGTATTTCCTAAACAACACGTTGTATCTCGAAAAGATTTTGTGTTGCGTGTATGGTAAAACATGTAGTCTCAAAAGAAAACACACAGGAGAATTTTCTCTCGAAAAAATATTTCAGAGTACCACTTTTTAAGGAAATCCAGCATCGTGCGAAATTATCTTGTTTTTCCTAAACAACACGTTGTAACTCGAAAAGCTTTGGTGTTGCGTGAATATCTAAGGGGGTAGCCTCAAAAGTGAATGCACAGGAGAGTTTTTACTTGAAAGAATATGTAAGAATACCACATTATAAGTAAATACAGTGTCGCAGAGTAAAGACAAATACGTACATATTTGAAATACTTAAACTTATGAGAAGAAATATTGCATCATACAAAATTATCTTGTATTTCCTAAACAACACGCTGTAACTCGAACGGATTTGTTGTTGCATGTATGTCTAAACATGGATCCTCAAAAGAGAACCCACAGTAGAATTCTCTCTAGAAAAAATATGTCAGAATACCACATTTTATAGAAATCCCGCATCGTGCGAAATTATGTTATTTTTCCTAAACAACACGTTGTAACTCGAAAAGCTTTGGTGTTGTTTGTATGTCTAAACTTATAGCCTCAAAAGAGAATGCACAGGAGAGATTTCTCTCGAAAGAATATGTAAGAATACCACGTTATAAGGAAATACAGTGTTGCAGAGTAAAGACAACTATGTACGTATTAGAAATACTTAAACTTTAGGAGAAGAAATAACGCATCGTACAAAATTATCTAGTATTTCCTAAACAACACGTTGTAACTTGAAAGATTTTGGTGTTGCATGTATGTCTAAGCTTCTAGCCTCAAAAGAGAACGCACAGGAGAGTTTTCTCTCGAAAAAAAACACGTCAGAATACCCCCTTATAAGGAAATCGCACATCGTGTGAAATTATCTTGTTTTTCCTAAACAACACGTTGTAACTTGAAAAGCTTTGGTGTTGCGTGTATGTCTAAGCGTGTAGCCTCAAAAGGGAGCGCACCGGAGAGTTTTCTCACGAAAAAATACGTCAGAATACAACGTTTTTAGGAAATCCTGCATCGTGCGAAATTATCTTTTTTTCCTAAACAACTTGTTGTAACTCGAAAAGCTTTGGTGTTGCATTTTTCTCTAAGCGTGCAGCCTCAAAAGAGAATGCACAGGAGAGTTTTCTCTCGAAAGAATATGTAAGAATACCATGTTATAAAGAAATACAGTGTTGCAGAGTAAAGTCAAATACGTACTTATTAGAAATACTTAAAATTCACGAGAAGAAATAACGCATGGTACAAAATTATCTTGTATTTCCTAAACAACACGTTGTAACTCAACAAGATTTGGTGTTGCGTGTATGAGTAAGCGTGCAGTCTCAAAAGAGAAAGCACAGAAGAGTTTTCTCTCGAAAAAATGTGTCAGAATACCACGTTTTAGGGAAATACCGCATCATGCGATATTATCTTGTTTTTCCTAAACAACACGTTGCAACTCGAAAATCTTTTGTGTTGTGTTTATATCTAAGCATGTAGCCTCAAAAGAGAACGCGCAGGAGAGTTTTCTCTCGAAAGAATATGTAAGAATTCCAAGTTATAACGTAATACAGTGTTGCAGAGTAAAGACAAATATGTATGTATTAGAAATACTTAAACTTTACGAGAAGAAATAACACATCATGCAAAATTATCTAGTTTTTCCTAAACAACACGTTGTAACTCGAAAAGATTTCGTGTTGTGTGTATGACTAAGCGTGGAGCCTCAAAGGAAAACGCACAGGAGAGTTTTCCCTCGAAAAAATATTTCAGAATACCACGTTTTAATGAAATCCAGCATTGTGCGAAATTATCTTGTTTTTTCTAAACAACACGTTGTAGCTCGAAAAGCTTTGGTGTTGCATGTATGTCTAAGCATGTAGCCTCAAAAGAGAACGCACAGGACAGTTTTCTCTCGGAAGAATATGTAAGAATACCACGTTATAAGGAAATACAGTGTTGCATGGTAAAGACAAAACGTACGTATTAGAAATACTTAAACTTTACGAGAAGAAATAATGCATTATGCAAAATTATCTTGTTTTTCCGAAACAACACATTGTAATTCAAAAAGCTTTGGTGTTGAGTGTATGACTAAGCATGTAGCCTCAAAAGAGAACGCACAGGAGAGTTTTCTCTCAAAAAAATATGTCAGAATACCACGTTTTAAGGAAATCCAGCATCGTGCGAAATTATCTTGTTTTTATTACACAACACGTTGTAACTGGAAAAGCTTTGGTGTTGCGTGTATGTCTAAGCGTGTAGCCTCAAAGGAGAATACACAGGAGAGTTTTCACTCGAAAGAATAAGTAAGAATACCACATTACAAGGAAATACAGTTTTGCAAAGTAAAGACAAATACGTACATATTAAAAATACTTAAACTTTATGAGAAGAATTAATGCATCGTACAAAAACGCATCGTATTTCCTAAACAACACGTTGTAACTCGAAAAGATTTGTTGTTGTGTGTATGTCTAAACATGTATCCTCAAAGAGAACCCACAGGAGAGTATTCTCTCGAAAAAAATATCAGAATACACCGTTTTAGGAAATCCCGCATCATGTGAAATTATCTTGTTTTTCCTAAACAACTTGTTGTAACTCGAAAAGCTTGGGTGTTGCGTTTTTCTCTATCCGTGCAGCCTCAAAAGAGAACGCACAGGAGAGTTTTCTCTCGAAATAATATGTAAGAATACCACGTTATAAGGAAATACAGTGTTGCAGAGTAAAGACAAATATGTACGTATTAGAAATACTTAAAATTTACAAGAAGAAATAACGCATCGTGCAAAATTATCTTGTATTTCCTAAACAACACATTGTAACTCGAAAAGGTTTTGTGTTGCGTATATGGTAAAGCATGTAGTCTCAAAAGAGAATGCACAGGAGAATTTTCTCTCTAAAAAATATGCCATAATACCACGTTTTAAGGAAACCCTGCATCGTGCGAAATTATCTTGCTTTTCCTAAACAACACGTTGGAACTCGAAAAACTTTGGTGTTGCGTGTATGTCTAAGCGTGTACCCGCAAAAGAGAACGCACAGGAGAGATTTCTCTCGAAAGAATATGTAAGAATACCACATTATAAGGAAATACAGTGTTGCAGAGTAAAGACAAATACATACGTATTAGAAATACTTAAACTTTACTAGAAGAAAGAACGCGTCGTGCAAAATTATGTTGTTTTTGCTAAACAACAGGTTGTAACTCGAAAAGATATGGTGTTGTATGTATGACTAAGCGTGCAGCGTCAAAAGAGAAAGCACAGGAGGGTTTTCTCTCGAAAAAATATGTCAGAATACCACGTTTTTAGGAAATCCCGCATCGTGCGGAATTATCTTGTTTTTCCTAAACGTTGTAACTCGAAAAGATTTGGTGTTGCATGTATGTCTAAGCGTGTAGCCTCAAAAGAGAAAGCACAGGAGTGTTTTCTCTCGAAAAAAACATTTCAGAATACCCCGTTTTAAGGAAATCGCTCATCCTCCGAAATTATCTTGTTTTTCCTAAACAACACGTTGTAACTTGAAAAGCTTTGGTGTTGCGTGTATGTCTAAGGGTGTAGCCTCAGACGAGAACACACAGGAGAGTTTTCTCTCGAAAGAATATGTAAGAATACCCCGTTACAAGGAAATACAGTGTTGCATATTAAAGACATATACGTACATATTGAAAATACTTAAACTTTATGAGAAGAAATAACGCATCGTGCAAAATTATCTAGTTTTTCCTAAATAACACGTTGTAACTCGAAAAGATTTTGTGTGATGTGTATGTCCAAGCTTCTAGCCTCAAAAGAGAACGCACAGGAGAGTTTTCTCTCGAAAAAATATGTCAGAATACCACGTTTTAAGGAAATCCAGCATCGTGCGGAATTATCTTGTTTTTATTACACAACACGTTGTAACTCGAAAAGCTTTGGTGTTGCGTGTATGTCTAAGCGTGTAGCCTCAAAAAAGAATGCACAGGAGAGTTTTCACTCGAAAGAATATGTAAGAATACCACCTTATAAGTAAATACAGTGTTGCAGAATAAAGACAAATACGTACATATTAAAAATACTTAAACTTTATGAGAAGAAATAAGGCATCGTACAAAATCATCTTGTATTTCCTAAACAATACGTTGTAACTCGAAAAGATTTGTTGTTGTGTGTATGTCTAAAGATGTATCCTCTAAGAGAACCCACAGGAGAGTATTCTCTCGAAAAAAATATATCAGAATACCACGTTTTAAATAAAAATCCTGCATCGTGAGAAATTATCTTGTTTTTCTTAAAGAACATGTTGTAACTCGAAAAACTTTGGTGTTGCGTGTATGTCTAAGTGTGTAGCCTCAAAAGAGAACACACAAGAGAGTTTTCTCTCGAAAGAATATGTAAAAATACCGCGTTATAAGGAAATACAATGTTGCAGAGTAAAGACAAATATGTACGTATTGGAAATACTTAAACTTTACGAGAAGAAATAACGCATCGTGCAAAATTATCTTGTTTTTCCTAAACAACACGTTGTAACTAGAAAAGATTTGGTGTTGTGTGTATGTGTAAATGTGTAGCCTCAACAGAGTACCCACAGGAGAATTTTCTCTTGAAAAAATATGTCTGAATACCACGTTTTAAGGAAATCCTGCATCGTGAGAAATTATCTTGTTATTCCTAAACAACACGTTGTAACTCGAAAAGCTTTGGTGTTGTTTGTATGTCTCAGCGTGTAGCCTCAAAAGAGAACGCACAGGAGAGATTTCTCACGAAAAAAATATGTCAGAATACAACGTTTTAAGGAAATACAGTGTTGCAGAGTAAAGACAAATACGTACATATTGGACATACTTAAACTTTACGAGAAGAAATAACGTGCAAAATTATCTTGTTTTTCCTAAACAACTTGTTTTAACTCGAAAAGCTTTGGTGTTGCGTGTATGTCTAAGCATGTAGCCTCAAAAGAGAACGCACCGGAGAGTATTGTCTGGAAAGAAAATGTAAGAATACCATGTTATAAGGAAATACTCTGTTGCAGAGTAAAGACAAATATGTACTTATTAGAAATACTTAAACTTTATGAGATGAAATAACGCAACGTACAAAATTATCTTGTATTTCCTAAACAACACGTTGTAACTCGAAAAGATTTGGTGTTGCGTGTATCTAAACGTGTAGCCTCAAAAGAGAACCCAGAGGAGAATTTTCTCTCGAAAAAATATGTCTGAATACCACGTTTTAAGGAAATCCTGCATCGTGCAAAATTATCTTGTTATTCCTAAACAACACGTTGTAACTCGAAAAGCTTTGGTGTTGCTTGTATGTCTCAGCGTGTAGCCTCAAAGGAGAACGCACAGGAGAGTTTTTGCTCGAAAAAAATGTGTCAGAATACAACGTTTTAAGGAAATCCTGCATCGTGCGAAATTATCTTTTTTTTCCTAACCAACTTGTTTTAACTCGCAAAGCTTTCGTGTTGCGTTTTTGTCTAAGCGTGCAGCCTCAAAAGAGAATGCACAGGAGAGATTTCTCTTGAAAGAATATGTAAGTATACAACGCTATAAGGAAATACAGTGTTGCAGAGTAAAGACAAATACGTACGTATTAGAAATACTTAAACTTTACAAGAAGAAATAACGCATCATGCAAAATTATCTGGTTTTTCCTAAACAACACGATGTAACTCGAAAAGATTTTGTGTTACATGATATCTAAGCTTGTAGCCTCAAAAGAGAATGCACAGGAGAGTTTTCTCTCAAAAAAATATGTCAGAATACCACGTTTTAAGGAAATCCCACATCATGCGAAATTATCTTGTTTTTCCTAAACAACACATTGTAACTTGAAAAGCTTTGTTGTTGCGTGGATGTCTAAGCATGAAGCCTCAAAAGAGAATGCACAGGAGTGTTTTCTCTCGAGAAAATACGTCAGAATACCACGTTTTAAGGAAATCCCGCATAGTGCGATATTATCTTGTTTTTCCTAAACAACACTTTGTAATTCGAAAATATTTGGTGATGGTTGTATGTCTAAGCATGTAGCCTCAAAAAGAACGCACAGGAGAGTTTTCTCTCGAAAGAATATGTAAGAATATCACGTTATAAGGAAATACAGTCTTGCAGATTAAAGACAAATATGTACGTATTTGAAATACTTAAACTTTACAAGAAGAAATAACGCATCATAAAAAATTATCTTGTATTTCCTAAACAACACGTTGTAACTCAAAAACATTTGGTGTTGTGTGTATGTCTAAATGTGTAGCCTCAAAAGCGAACCCACAGGAGAATTTTCTCTCAAAAAAATATGTCAGAATACCACGTTTTAAGGAAATCCTACACCGTGTGAACTTATATGGTTTTTCCTAAACAACCTGTTGTAACTCGAAAAGCTTTGGTGTTGCGTGTATGTCTAAGCGTGTAGCCTCAAAAGAGAATGCACAGGAGAGTTTTCTCTCAAAAAATATGTCAGAATAGCATGTTTTAAGGAAATCCCGCATCGTGCTGAATTATCTTGTTTTTCTTAAACAATTCGTTGTCATTTGAAAAGCTATGGTGTTGCGTGTATATCTAAGCGTGGAGCCTCAAAAGTGAACGCACAGGAGAGTTTTCTTTCGAAAGAATATGTAAGAATACGATGTTATAAGAAAATACAGAGTTGCAGAGTGAAGACAATTAAGGACTTATAGGAAATACTTAAACTTTACGAGAAGAAATAATGCATCATGCAAAATTATCATGTTTTTCCTAAACAACACGTTGTAACTCAAAATGATTTTGTGTAGTGCGTATGTCTAAGCTTGTAGCCTCAAAAGAGAACGCACAGGAGAGTTTTCTCTCAAAAAAATATGTCAGAATACCACGTTTTAAATAAAAATCCTGCATCGTGAGAAATTATCTTGTTTTTCTTAAAGAACATGTTGTAACTCGAAAAATTTTGGTGTTGCGCGTATGTCTAAGTGTGTAGCCTCAAAAGAGAACACACAAAAGAGTTTTCTCTTGAAAGAATATGTAAAAATACCACGTTATAAGGAAATACAATGTTGCAGAGTAAAGACAAATACGTACGTATTGGAAATACTTAAGCTTTACGAGAAGAAATAACGCATCATGCAAAATTATCTTGTTTTTCCTAAACAACACGTTGTAACTCGAAAAGATTTTCTGTTGCGTTTATGTCTAAGCGTGTAGCCTCAAAAGAGACAGCACAGTAGAGTTTTCTCTCGAAAAAATATGTCAGAATACCACGTTTTAAGGAAATCCTTCATCGTGCAAAATTATCTTGTTTTTCCTAAACAACATTTTTTAACTCGAAAAGCTTTGGTGTTGTGTGTCTGTCTAAGTGTGTAGCCTCAAAAGAGAATGCACAGGAGAGTTTTCTCTCGAAAGAATATGTAAGAATACCACGTTATAAGGAAATACAGTGTTGCAGAGTAAGAACAAACACGTATGAATTAGAAATACTTAAACTTTTCGAGAAGAAATAACGCATCTTACAAAATTATCTTGTATTTCCTAAACAACACATTGTAACTCGAAAAGATTTGGTGTTGCATGTATGTCTAAGCTTGTAGCCTCAAAAGAGAACGCACAGGATAGTTTTCTCTCAAAAAAAAAGTGTCATAATACCACATTTTAAGGAAATCCCGCATCGTGCGAAATTATCTTGTTTTTCCTAAACAACAGGTTTTAACTCGAAAAACTTTTGTGTTGTGTGTATGCCTAAGTGTGTAGCCTCAGAAGAGAATGCACAGGAGAGTTTTCTCTCGAAAGAATATGTCAGAATACCACGTTACAAGGAAATACAGTGTTGCAGAGTAAAGACAAATACGTACGTATTAGAAATACTTAAACTTTATGAGAAGAAATAACGCTCCATACAAAATTATCTTGTATTTCCTAAACAACAAGTTGATATTCGTAAAGATTTGGTGTTGCGTGCATGACTAAGCATGCAGCCTCAAAAGAGAATGCATAGGAGAGTTTTCTCTCGAAAGAATATGTAAGAATTCCACGTTATAACGTAATACAGTGTTGCAGAGTAAAGACAAATATGTACATATTAGAAATACTTAAACTTTACGAGAAGAAATAACGCATCATGCAAAATTATCTTGTTTTTCCTAAACAGCACGTTGTAACTCGAAAAGATTTGCTGTTGAGTGTATAACTAAGCGTGTAGCCTCAAAAGAGAACGCACAGGAGAGTTTTCTCTCGAAAAAATATGTCAGAATACCACGTTTTGAGGAAATCCAGCATCGTGCGAAATTGTCTTGTTTTTCCTAAACAACACGTTGTAACCTGAAAAGCTTTGGTGTTGTGTGTATGCCTAAGTGTGTAGCCTCAGAAGAGAATGCACAGGAGAGTGTTCTCTCGAAAGAATATGTCAGAATACCACGTTACAAGGAAATACAGTGTTGCAGAGTAAAGACAAATACGTACGTATTAGAAATAATTAAACGTTATGAGACGAAATAACGCTCCGTACAAAATTATCTTGTATTTCCTAAACAACAAGTTGATATTCGTAAAGAGTTGGTGTTGCGTGTATGACTAAGCGTGCAGCCTCAAAAGAGAACGCACAGGAGAGTTTTCTCTTGAAAGAATATGTAAGAATTCCACGTTATAACGTAATACAGTGTTGCAGAGTAAATACAAATATGTACGTAGTAGAAATACTTAAACCTTACGAGAAGAAATAACGCATCATGCAAAATTATCTTGTTTTTCCTAAACAACACGTTGTAACTCGAAAAGATATGGTGTTGAGTGTATGACTAAGCGTGTAGCCTCAAAAGAGAACGCAAAGGATAGTTTTCTCTCGAAAAAATATGTCAGAATACCACGTTTTAAGGAAATTCTGCATCGTGCGAAATTATCTTGTTTTTCCTAAACAACACATTGTAACTCAAAAAGCTTTGGTGTTGTGTGAATGCCTAAGTGTGTAGCCTCAGAAGAGCATACACAGGAGAGTTTTCTCTTGAAAGAATATGTCAGAATACCACGTTACAAGGAAATTCAGTGTTGCAGAGTAAAGACAAATACGTACGTATTAGAAATACTTAAACTTTATGAGAAGAAATAACGCTCCGTAAAAAATTATCTTGTATTTCCTAAACAACAAGTTGATATTCGTAAAGATTTGGTGTTGCGTGTATGTCTAAGCATGTAGCCAGAAAAGAGAACACACAGAAGAGTTTTCTCTGGAAAGAATATGTCAGAATACCACGTTACAAGGAAATACAATTTTGCAGAGTAAAGACAAATACGTACCTATTAGAAATACTTAAACTTTATGAGAAGAAATAACGCATCATACAAAATTATCTTGTATTTCCTAAACAACACGTTGTAACTCGAAAAGATTTGTTGTGGCATGAATGTCTAAGCATTTAGCCTCAAAAGAGAACGCACAGGAGAGTTTTCTCTCAAAAAAATATGTCAGAATACCATGTTTTAAGAAAATCCCGTATCGTGCAAAATTATCTTCTTTTTCCTAAACAACTTGTTGTAACACAAAAAGCTTTGGTGTTGCGTTTTTTTCTAAGCGTGCAGCCTCAAAAGAGAACGCACAGGAAAGTTTTCTCTCGAAAGAATATGTTAGAATACCATGTTATAAAGAAATAAAGTGTTGCAGAGTAAAGACAAAAATGTACGTATTGGAAATAATTAAACTTTAGGAGAAGAAATAACGCATCGTGCAAAATTATCTTGTTTTTCCTAAACAACACGTTGTAACTCAAAAAGCTTTGATGTTGAGTGTATGTCTAAGCGTGTAGCCTTAAAAGAGAATGCAAAGGAGAGTTTTCACTCGAAAGAATATATAAGAATAAAACGTTATAAGGAAATACAGAGTTGCATATTAAAGACAAATACGTACATATTGGAAATACTTAAACTTTATGAGAAGAAATAACGCATCGCGCAAAATTATGTATTTTTTCCTAAATAACACATTGTAACTCGAAAAGATTTGGTGTTGCGTGTATGTCTAAGCTTCTAGCCTCAGAAGAGAATGCACAGAAGAGTTTTCTCTCAAAAAACATGTCAGAATACCCCGTTATAAGGAAATAGCACATCGTGCGAAATTATCTAATTTTTCCTAAACAACAAGTTGTAACTTGAAAAGCTTTCTTGTTGCGTGTATGTCTAAGCGTGTGGCCTCAAAAGAGAACGAAGAGGAGAGTTTTCTCTCGAAAGAATATGTAAGAATACCACGTTATAAGGAAATACAGTGTTGCAGAGTAAAGACAAATACGTACATATTAGAAATACTTAAAATTTACGAGAAGAAATAACGCATCATGCAAAATTATCTTGTTTTTCTTAAACAACACGTTGTAACTCGAAAAGAATTGGTGTTGCGTGTATGTCTAAACGTGTAGCCTCAAAAGAGAACCCACAGGAGAATTTACTCTGGAAAAAATATGTCATAATACCACGTTTTAAGGAAATCCCGCATCGTGCGAAATTATCTTGTTTTTCCTAAACAACACGTTTTAACTCTAAAAGCTTTGGTGTTGCACGTATGTCTAAGAGTGTAGCTGCAAAAGAGAACGCACAGGAGAATTTTCTCTCGAAAAAATATGTAAGAATAGCACGTTATAAGGAAATACAGTGTTGCAGAATAAAGACAAATATGTACTTATTAGAAATACTTAAAATTTACGAGAAGAAATAACGCATCGTGCAAAATTATCTTGTATTTCCTAAACAACACGTTGTAATTCGAAAAGATTTTGTGTTGCGTGTATGGTAAAGCATGTAGTCCCAAAAGAGAATGCACAGAAGAATTTTCTCTCGAAAAAATATTTCAGAACACCATGTTTTAAGGAAATCCAGCATCGTGCGAAATTATCTTGTTTTTCCTAAACAACACGTAGTAACTCGAAAAGTTTTGGTGTTGCGTGTATGTATATGCTTGTAGCCTCAAAAGAGAAGGCACAGGAGTGTTTTCTCTCGAAAAAATATGTCACAATACCATGTTTTATGGAAATACTGCATCATGCGAAATTATCTTCTTTTTCCTAAAACATGTTTTAAACGAAAAGCATTGGAGTTGCGTGTAGGTCTAAGTGTGTAGCCTCAAAATAGAATGCACAGGAGAGTTTTCTCTCGCAAGAATATGTAAGAATACCACGTTACAAGGAAAAACAGTTTTGCAGAGTAAAGACAAATACGTACATATTAGAAAGCTTTAAACTTTACAAGAAGAAATAACGCATCGTACAAAATTATCTTGTGTTTCCTAAACAACACGTTGTAACTCGAAAATCATTGGTGTTGCGTGTATGTCTAAGCGTATAGCCTCAAAAGAGAACGCACAGGAGAGTTTTCATTCGAAAGAATACGTAAGAATACCTCATTACAAGGAAATAGAGTGTTGCAGAGTAAAGACAAATACGTACATATAAGAAATACTTAAACTTTACGAGAAGAAATAAAGCATCTTACAAAATTATCTTGTATTTCCTAAACAACACATGGTAACTCAAAAAGATTTGTTGTTGCCTGTATGTCTAAACATGTATCCTCAAATTAGAACCCACAGGAAAATTTTCTCTCGAAAAAATATGTCAGAATACCACGTTTTAAGGAAATGCCACATCGCACGAAATTATGTTGTTTTTCCTAAACAACACGTTGTAACTCGAGAAGCTTTGGTGTTACGTGTATGTCTAAGTGTGTAGCCTCAAAAGAGAACGAACAGAAGACTTTTCTCTCGAAAATATATGTCAGAATACCACGTTTTAAGGAAATCCCGCATCGTGCGAAATTATCTTTTTTTTTCCTAAACATCATGTTTTAACTAGAAAAGCTTTGGTGTTACGTGTATGTCTAAGTGTGTAGCCTCAAAAGAGAACGCACATGAGAGTTTTCTCTCGAAAGTTTATGTAAGAATACCATGTTATAAGGAAATACAGTGTTGAAGAGTAAAGACAACTATGTACATACTAGAAATACTTAAACTTTAGGAGAAGAAATAACGCATCGTACGAAATTATCTTGTATTTCCTAAACAACACTTTGCAACTTGAAAGGATTTGGTGTTGCGTGTATGTCTAAGCATGTAGCTTCAAAGGAGAATGCACAGGAGAGTTTTCTCTCGAAAAATATGTCAGAATACCACGTTTTAAGGAAATCTCGCATCTTGGGAAATTATCTTGTTTTTCCGTAACAACATATTTTAACTCGAAAAGCTTTGGTGTTGCGTGTATGTCTAAGCGTGTAGCCTCCATAGAGAACGCACAGGAGAGTTTTCACTCGAAAGAATATGTAAGAATAAAACGTTATAAGGAAATACAGAGTTGCATATTAAAGACAAATATGTACATATTGGAAATACTTAAACTTTATGAGAAGAAATAACGCATCGCGCAAAATTATGTATTTTTTCCTAAATAACACGTTGTAACTCGAAAAGATTTGGAGTTGCATGTATGTCTAAGCTTCTAGCCTCAAAAGAGAATGCACAGGAGAGTTTTCTCTCAAAAAAACATGTCAGAATACCCCGTTAAAAGGAAATCGCACATCGTGCGAAATTATCTTTTTTTTCCTAAACAACTTGTTGTAACTCGAAAAGCTTTGGTGTTCATTTTTCTCTAAGCGTGCAGCCTCAAAAGAGAACGCACAGGAGAGTTTTCTCTCGAAAGAATATGTAAGAATACCACGATATAAAGAAATACAAGGTTGCAGAGTAAAGACAAATAAGTACGTATTGGAAATATTTAAAATTTACGATAAGAAATAACGCATCAAGCAAAATTATCTTGTTTTTCATAAACAACACGTTGTAACTCGAAAAGCTTTGGTGTTGTGTGTATGCATAAGTGTGTAGCCTCAGAAGAGACTGTACAGGAGTGTTTTCTCTCAAAAGAATATATCAGAATACCACGTTACAAGGAAATACAGTGTTGCAGAGTAAAGACAAATACGTACATATTAGAAATACTTAAACTTTATGAGAAGAAATAACGCTCCGTACAAAATTATCTTGTATTTCCTAAACAACAAGTTGATATTCGTAATGATTTGGTGTTGCGTGTATGAATAAGCATGCAGCCTCAAAAGAGAACACACAGGAGAGTTTTCTCTCGAAAGAATATGTAAGAATTCCACGTTATAACGTAATACAGTGTTGCAGAGTAAAGACAAATACGTACGTATTAGAAATACTTAAACTTTATGAGAAGAAATATCGCATCATGTAAAATTATCTTGTTTTTCCTAAGGAACACGTTGTAACTCGAAAAGATTTGGTGTTGAATGTATGACTAAGCGTGTAGCCTCAAAAGAGAAAGCACAGGAGAGTTTTCTCTCGAAAAATATGTCATAATACCACGTTTTAAATAAATCCCGCATCGTGCGAAATTATCTTGTTTTTCCTAAACAACACATTGTAACTTGAAAAGCTTTGGTGTTGCGTGTATGTCTAAGCAGGTAGCCTCAAATGAGAACGCACAGGAGAGTTTTCACTCGAAAGAATATGTAAGAATACTACATTATAAATAAAGAAAGTGTTGCAGAGTGAAGACAAATACGTACATATTAGAAATACTTACACTTTACGAGAAGAAATATTGCATCATACAAAATTATCTTGTATTTCCTAAACAACACGTTGTAACTCGAAAAGATTTGTTGTTGCGTGTATGTCTAAACATGGATCCTCAAAAGAGAACCCACAGGAGAATTCTCTCTAGAAAAAATATGTCAGAATACCACGTTTTAAGGTAATCCCGCATCGTGCGAAATTGTTGTTTTTCCTAAACAACACATTGCAACTCGAAAAGCTTTGGTGTTGCGTGTATGTCTAAGCTTGTAGCCCCAAAAGAGAACGCACAGGAGAGATTTCTCTCGAAAGAATATGTAAGAATACCACGTTATAAGGAAATACAGTGTTGCAGAGTAAAGACAAATAAGTATGTATTGGAAATACTTAAACTTTACGAGAAGAAATAACGTATATTGCAAAATTATCTTGTTTTTCCTAAAAAACACATTGTAACTCGAAAAGATATGGTGTTGCATGTATGACTAAGCGTGCAGCCTCAAAAGAGTTCGAACAGGAGAGTTTTCTCTCGAAGGAATATGTCAGAATACCACGTTTTAAGGAAATCCCGCATCGTGTGAAATTATCTTGTTTTTCCTAAACAACATGTTTTAACTCGAAATGCTTTGGTGTTGCATGTATGTGTAAGTGTGTAGCCTCAGAAGAGAATGCACAGGAGAGTATTCTCTCGAAAGAATATGTAAGAATACCACGTTATAAGGAAATACAGTGTTGCAGAGTAAGGACAAATATGTACATATTAGAAATACTTAAACTTTACGAGAAGAAATAACGCATTGTACAAAATTATCTTGTATTTCCTAAACAACACATTGTAACTCGAAATGTTTTGGTGTTGCGTGTATGACTAAACATGCAGCCTCAATAGAGAACGCACAGGAGACTTTTCTCTCGAAAGAATATATAAGAATTCCACGTTATAACGTAATACAGTGTTGGAGAGTAAAGACAAATATGTACGTATTAGAAATACTTAAACTTAACGAGAAGAAATACCACATTATGCAAAATTATCTTTTTTTTCCTAAACAACACGTTATAACTCGAAAGGATTTGGTGTTGAGTGTATGACCAAGCGTGTAGCCTCAAAAGAGAACGCACAGGAGAGTTTTCCCTCGAAAAAACATATGTCAGAATACCAAGTTTAAGGAAATCCTGCATCTTGCGGAATTATCTTGTTTTTCCTAAACAACACGTTGTTACTCAAAAAGCTTTGGTGTTGAGTGTATGACTAAGCATGTAGCCTCAAAAGAGAATGCACAGGATAGTTCTCTCTCGAAAAAATATCTCAGAATATCACGTTTTAAGGAAATCCCGCATCCTGCGAAATTATCTTGTTTTTCCTAAACAACACGTTGTAACTCGAAAAACTTTGGTGTTGCGTGTATGTGTAAGGGTTCAGCCTCAAAATAGAATGCACAGGAGAGTTTTCTCTCGAAAGAATGTGTCAGAATACCATGTTATAAGGAAATACAGTGTTGCAGAGTAAAGACAAATACGTACATATTAGAAATGCTTAAAATTTACGAGAAGAAAACCCGCATCATGCAAAATAATCTTGTTTTTCCTAAACAACACGTTGTAACTGGAAAAGATTTGGTGTTGAGTATATGACTAAGCATGTAGCCTCAAAAGAGAATGCACAGGATAGTTTTCTCTCGAAAATATATGTCAGAATACCACGTTTTAAGGAAATCCTGCATCGTGCGAAATTATCTTGTTTTTCCTAAACAACACGTTGTAACTCGAAAAGCTTTGGTGTTGTGTGTATGCCTAAGTGTGTAGCCTCAAAAGAAAATGCACAGGAGAGTTTTCTCTCAAAAGAATATGTCAGAATACCACGTAACAAGGAAATACAGTTTTGCAGAGTAAAGACAAATACGTACGTATTAGAAATACTTAAACTTTATGAGACGAAATAACGCTCCGTACAAAATTATATTGTGTTTCCTAAACAACAAGTTGATATTCGTAAAGATTTGGTGTTGTGTGTATGTCTAAGCATGTAGCCGGAAAAGAGAACACACAGGACAGTTTTCTCTCGAAAAAATATATCAGAATACCACGTTTTAAGGAAATCCCGCATCCTGCGAAATTATCTTGTTTTTCCTAAACAACACGTTGTAACTCAAAAAACTTTGGTGTTGCGTGTATGTGTAAGGGTTCAGCCTCAAAATAGAACACACAGAAGAGTTTTCTCTCGAAAGAATATGAAAGAATACCACGTTATAAGGAAATACAGTGTTGCAGAGAAAAGACAAATACGTACATATTAGAAATACTTAAAATTTACTATAAGAAATAACGCATCGTGCAAAAGTATCTTGTATTTCCTAAACAACATGTTGTAACTGGAAAAGATTTTCTGTTGTGTGTATGTCTAAGCATGTAGCCTCAAAAGCGAATGCACAGGAGAATTTTCTCTCGAAAAATATGTCAGAATACCACGTTTAAAGGAAATCCAGCATCGTGCGAAATTATCTTGTTTTTCTTACACAACACGTTGTAACTCGAAAAGCTTTGGTGTTGCGTGTATGTCTAAGCGTGTAGCCTCAAAAGAGAATGCACAGGAGAGTTTTGACTCGAAAGAATATGTATTAATACCACATTACAAGGAAATAGTGTTGCGGGGTAAAGACAAATACGTACATATTAGAAATTCTTAAAATTTATGAGAAGAAATAACGCATCGTGCAAAATTATCTTGTATTTCCTAAACAACACATTGTAACTTGAAAAGATTTTGTGTTGCGTGTATGTCTAAGCATGTAGCCTCAACAGCGAATGCACAGGAGAATTTTCTCTCGAAACATATGTCAGAATACCACCTCTTAAGGAAATCTAGCATTGTGCGAAATTATCTTGTTTTTCCTACACAACTCGTTGTAACTTGAAAAGCTTTGCTGTTGCGTGTATGTGTAAGCATGTAGCCTCAAAAGAGAATGCACAGGAGAGTTTTCACTCGAAAGAATATGTAAGAATACCACATTACAAGGAAATACAGTGTGGTGAGTAAAGTAAAATACTCGCATATTAGAAATACTTAAACTTTATGAGAAGAAATAACGCATCGTACAAAATTATCTTGTATATCCTAAACAACACGTTTTAACTCGAAAAGATTTGTTGTTGCGTGTATGTCTAAACGTGTATCCACAAAGAGAACCCACAGGAGAGTATTCTCTCGAAAAATTATGTCAGAATACCACGTTTTAAGGAAATCCCACATCGTGTGAAATTATCTTGTTTTTTCTAAACAACATGTTTTAACTCGAAAAGCTTTGGTGTTGCGTGTATGTCTAAGTGTGTAGCCTCAAAAGAGAACTCACAGGAGAGTTTTCTCTTGAAAGAATATGTAAGAATACCACGGTATAAGGAAATACAGTGTTGCAGAGTAAGGACAAATAAGTACGTATTAGAAATACTTAAACTTTACGAGAAGAAATAATGCATCTTACAAAATTATCTTGTGTTTCCTAAACAACACGTTGTAACTCTAAAGGACTTGGTGTTGCATGTATGTCTAAGCTTGTAGCCTCGAAAGAGAATGCACAGGATAGTTTTCTCTCAAAAAAAATATGTCATAATACCACGTTTTAAATCCCTCATCGTGCGAAATTATCTTTTTTTCCTAAACAACATGTTGTGACTCGAAAAGCTTTGGTGTTGTGTGTATGCCTAAGTGTGTAGCCTCAGAAGAGAATGCACAGGAGAGTTTTCTCTCGAAAGAATATGTCAGAATACCACGTTCCAAGGAAATACAGTGTTGCAGAGTAAAGACAAATACGTACATATTAGAAATACTTAAACTTTATGAGAAGTAAGAACGGTCCGTACAAAATTATCTTGTATTTCCTAAACAACACGTTGATATTCGTAATGATTTGGTGTTGCGTGTATGACTAAGCATGCAGCCTCAAAAGAGAACGCACAGGAGAGTTTTCTCTCGAAAGAATATGTAAGAATTCCACGTTATAACGTAATACAGTGTTGCAGAGTAAAGACAAATATGTACGTATTAGAAATACTTAAACTTTATGAGCAGAAATAACGCATCATGCAAAATTATCTTGTTTTTCCTAAACAACACGTTGTAACTCGAAAAGATTTGGTGTTGAATGTATGACTAAGCGTGTAGCCTCAAAAGAGAAAGCACAGGAGAGTTTTCACTCGAAAAATATGTCATAATACCACGTTTTAAATAAATACCGCATCGTGCGAAATTGTCTTGTTTTTCCTAAACAACACGTTGTAACTCGAAAAGTTTGGTGTTGCATGTATGTGTAAGGGTTCAGCTTCAAAAGAGAATGCACAGGAGAGTTTTCTCTCGAAAGAATATGTAAGAATACCACGTTATAAGGAAATACAGTGTTGCAGAGTAAAGACAAATACATACGTATTAGAAATACTTAAACTTTATGAGAAGAAATAACACGTCATGCAAAATTATCTTGTTTTTCCTAAATAACACGTTGTAACTCGAAAGGATATGGTGTTGCATGTATGACTAAGTGTTCAGCCTCAAAAGAGAACTCACAAGAGAGTTATCTCTCAAAAAAATATGTCAGAATACCACGTTTTAAGGAAATACCGCATGATGCGAAATTATCTTGTTTTTCCTAAACAACATGTTGTAACTCGAAAAGCTTTGGTGTTGCGGGTATGTCTAAGCATGTAGCCTCAAAAGAGAACACACAGGTGAGTTTTCTCTTGAAAGAATATGTTAGAATTCCATGTTATAACGGAATACAGTGTTGCAGAGTAAAGACAAATATGTACGTATTAGAAATACTTAAACTTTATGAGAAGAAATAACGCATCATGCAAAATTATCTTGTTTTTCCTAAGCAACACGTTGTAACTCGAAAAGATTTGGTGTTGAATGTATGACTAAGCGTGTAGCCTCAAAAGAGAAAGCACAGGAGAGTTTTCACTCGAAAAATATGTCATAATACCACGTTTTAAATAAATACCGCATCGTGCAAAATTATCTTGTTTTTCCTAAACAACACGTTGTAACTCGAAAAGCTTTGGTGTTGCGTGTATGTCTAAGCATGTAACTGCAAAAGAAAATGCACAGGTGAGTTTTCTCTCGAAAAAATATTTCAGAATACCTCCTTATAAGGAAATCCTACATCGTACGAAATTATCGTGTTTTTCCTAAACAACACGTTTTAACTCGAAAAGTTTGGTGTTGCATGTATGTGTAAGGGTTCAGCTTCAAAAGAGAATGCACAGGAGAGTTTTCTCTCGAAAGAATATGTAAGAATACCACGTTATAAGGAAATACAGTGTTGCAGAGTAAAGACAAATACGTATTAGAAATATGTAAACTTTACGAGAAGAAATAACGCGTCATGCAAAATTGTCTTGTTTTTCCTAAATAACACGTTGTAACTCGAAAGGATATGGTGTTGCATGTATGACTAAGCGTTCAGCCTCAAAAGAGAACTCACAGGAGAGTTATCTCTCGAAAAAATATGTCAGAATACCACGTTTAAGGAAATCCAGTATTGTGCGATATTATCTTGTTTTTCCTAAACAACACGTTTTATCTTGAAAAGCTTTTGTGTTGTGTGTATGCCTAAGTGTGTAGCCTCAGAAGAGAATGCACAGGAGAGTTTTCTCTCAAAAGAATATGTCAGAATACCACGTTACAAGGAAATACAGTGTTGCAGAGTAAAGAAATATACCTACGAATTAGAAATACTTAAACTTTACGAGAAGAAATAACGCTCCGTACAAAATTATCTTGTATTTCCTAAACAACAAGTTGAAATTCATAAAGATTTGGTGTTGCGTGTATGTCTAAGCATGTAGCTGCAAAAGAGAATGCACAGGAGATTTTTCTCTCGAAAAAATATCTAAGAATTCCACGTTATAATGGAATACAGTGTTGCAGAGTAAAGACAAATACGTACTTTTTAGAAATACTTAAACTTTACGAGAAGAAATAATGCATCGAGCAAAATTATCTTGTTTTTACTAACCAACACGTGGTAACTCGATAAGATTTGGTGTTGCATGTATGACTCAGAGTGTAGCCTCAAAAGATAACACCCAGGAGAGTTTTCTCATGAATGAATATGTCAGAACACCACGTTTTAAGGAAATCCCGCATCATGTGCAATTATCTTGTTTTTACCTAAACAACCAGTTTTAACTCGAAAAGCTTTGGTGTTGCGTGTATGGGAAGTGTGTAGCCTCAGAAGAAAATGCACGGGAGAGTTTTCTCTCAAAAGAATATGTAATAAAACCTTGTTACAAGGAAATACAGTGTTGCAGAGTAAAGACAAATACTTACGTATTAGAAATACTTAAACTTTACGAGAAGAAATAAGGCATCATAAAAAATTATCTTGTATTTCCTAAACAACATGTTGTAGCTCGAAAAGATTTGCTGTTGCGTGTACGTCTAAGCACGTAGACTCAAAAGAGAATGCACAGGAGAGATTTCTCTCAAAAAAAATATGTCAGAATACCACGTTTTATGGAATTCCCGCATCTTGCGAAATTATCTTGTTTTCCTTAATAACACATTGTAACTCGAATAGCTTTGGTGTTGTGTGTATGTCTAAGCGTGCAGCCTCAAAAGAGAATGCACAGGAGAGTTTTCTCTCGAAAGAATATGTAAGAATACCACGTTATAAGGAAAGACAGTGTTGCAGAGTAAAGACAAATATGTACGTATTAGAAATACTTCAACTTTACGAGAAGAAATAATACATCCTGCAAAATTATCTTGTTTTTCCTAAACAACACATTGTACTCGAAAAGCTTTGGTGTTGCGTGTATGACTACGCGTGTAGCCTCAAAAGAGAATGCACAGGAGAGTTTTCTCTAGAATGAATGTGTCAGAATACCACATTGTAAGGAAATCCCGCATCATGCGAAATTAACTTGTTTTTTCCTAAACAACAAGTTTTAAATCAAAAAGCTTTGGAGTTGCGTATATGTCTAAGTGTGTAGCCTCAGAAGAGAACGCACAGGAGAGTTTTCTCTCGAAAGAATATGTAAGAATACCCCGTTACAAGGAAATACAATGTTGCATAGTAAAGACAAATACATAAATATTAGAAATACTTACACTTTACGAGAAGAAATAACGCATCGCACAAAATTATCTTGTATTTCGTAAAGAACACGTTGTAACTCGAAAAGATATAGTGTTGCATGTATGTCTAAATGTGGAGCCTCAAAAGAGAACCCACAGGAGAATTTTCTCTCGAAAAAATATGTCAGAATACCACGTTTTAAAGAAATACCACATTATGCGAAATTATCTTGTTTTTCCTAAATAACACGTTGTAACTCGAAAAGCTTTGGTATTGCGTGTATGTCTAAGCGTGTAGCCTCAAAAGAGAACGCACAGGAGAGCTTTCTCTCGAATGAATATGTAAGAATACCACGTTATAAGAATACAGTGTTGCAGAGTAAAGACAAATACGTACGTATTCGAAATACTTAAACTTTACGAGAAGAAATAACACATCGTACAAAATTATCTTGTATTTCCTAAACAGCAGGTTGTAACTCGAAGAGATTTGGTGTTGCGTGTATGTCTAAGGTTGTAGCCTCAAAAGAGAATGCACAGGAGAGTTTTCTCTCAAAAAAATATGTCACAATACCATGTTTTAAAGAAATCCCTTATCTTGGGAAATTATCTTGTTTTTCCTTAACAACAAGCTGTAACTCGAAATGATTTGCTGTTGCGTGTATGTCTAATCGTGCAGCCTCAAAAGAAAACGCACAGGAGTTTTCTCTCGAAAAAACATGTCAGAATACCCCGTTTTAAGGAAATTGCTCATCGTGCGAAATTATCTTGTTTTTCCTAAACAACACGTTGTAACTCGAAAAGCTTTGGTGTTGAGTGTATGTCTTAAGTGTGTAGCCTCAGAAGAGAACGCACAGGAGAGTTTTCTCTCGAAAGAATATGTAAGAATACCCCGTTACAAGGAAATACAGTGTTGCATATTAAAGACATATACGTGCATATTGGAAATACTTAAACTTTATGAGAAGAAATAACGCATCGAGCATAATTATCTTGTTTTTCCTAAAAAACACGTTGTAACTCGAAAAGATTTGGTGTTACGTGTATGTCTAAGCTTGTAGCCTCAAAAGAGAACGCACAGGAGAGTTTTCTCTCGAAAACATGTCAGAATACCCCGTTTTATGGAAATCGATCATTGTGCAAAATTATCTTGTTTTTCCTAAACAACACGTTGTAACTTGAAAAGCTTTGGTGTTGCGTGTATGTCTAAGCTTCTAGCCTCAAAAGAGAACGCACAGGAGAGTTTTCTCTCGAAAACATGTCAGAATACCCCGTTTTATGGAAATCGATCATTGTGCGAAATTATCTTGTTTTTCCTAAACACGTTGTAACTTGAAAAGCTTTGGTGTTGCGTGTATGTCTAAGCGTGTAGCCTCAAAAGGGAACGCACAGGAGCGTTTTCTCTCGAAAGAATATGTAAGAATACCACGTTATAAGCAAATACAGTGGTGCAGAGTAAAGACAAATACGTACGTATTAGAAATACTTAAACTTTACGAGAAGAAATAACGCATCATACAAAATTATCTTGTATATCCTAAACAACACGTTGTAACCTGAAAAGATTTGGTGTTGCTTGTAAGTCTAAATGTGTAGCCTCAAAAGAGAACACAAAGGAGAATTTTCTCTCCAAAAAATATGGCAGAATACCACGTTTTAAGGAAATCCCGCATCGTGGGAAATTATCTTGTTTTTCCTAAACAACAAGTTGTAACTCGAAAAGCTTTGGTGTTGCGTGTATGTCTAAGTGGTATCCTCAAAAGAGAACGAAGAGGACAGTTTTCTCTCGAAAGAATATGAAAGAATACCACGTTATATGGAAATACAGTGTTGCAGAGTAAAGAAAATAAGTACGTATAAGAAATACTTATAATTTACGAGAAGAAATAATGCATCCTGCAAAATTAACTTGTTTTTCCTAAACAACACGTTGTAACTAGAAAATATTTAGTGTTGTGTGTATGTCTAAATGTGTAGCCTCCAAAGAGAACCCACAGGAGATTTTTCTCTCAAAAAAATATGTCAGAATTCCACGTTTTAAGGAAATACCGCATCATGCGAAATTATCTTGTTTTTCCTAAACAACACGTTGTAACTCGAAAACCTTTGGTGTTGCGTGTATGTCTAAGCATGTAGCATCAAAAGAGAATGCACAGGAGAGTTTCCTCTCAAAAGTATATGTAAGAATTCCACGTTATAACGGAATAGAGTGTTGCAGAGTAAAAACAAATACGTACGTATTAGAAATACTTAAAATTTACGAGAAGAAGTAATGTATCGTGCAAAATTATCTTGTTTTTCCTAAACAACACGTTGTAACTCGAAAAGCTTTGGTGTTTCATGTATGTCTAACCAAGTAGCCTCAAAAGAGAATGCACAGGAGAGATTTCTCTTGAAAGAATATGTAAGAATACAATGCTATAAGGAAATACAGTGTTGCAGAGTAAAGACAAATATGTACGTATTAGAAATACTTAAACTTTACTAGAAGAAATAATGCGTTGTGCAAAATTATATTGTTTTTCCTAAACAACACGTTGAAACTCGAAAAGATGTGGTGTTGCATGTATGACTAAGCCGGCAGCCTCAAAAGAGAACGCACAGGAGAGTTTTCACTCGAAAAATTATGTCAGAATACCACGTTTTAAGGAAATCCCGCATCATGTGAAATTATCTTGTTTTTCCTAAACAACATGTTTTAACTCAGAAAGCTTTGGTGTTGCGTGTATGTCTAAGTGTGTAGCCTCAAAAGAGAACGCACAGGAAAGTTTTCTCTCGAAAGAATATGTAAGAATACCACGTTATAAGGAAATACAGTGTTGCAGAATAAGGACAAATACGTACATATTAGAAATACTTAAACTTTAGGAGAAGAAATAACGCATCATGCGAAATTATCTTGTTTTTCCTAAACAAAACGTTGTAACTCGAAAAGCTTTGGTGTTGTGTGTATGTCTAAGTGTGTAGCCTCAAAAGAGAACCGACAGGAGAATTTTCTCTCCAAAAAATATGTCAGAATACCACGTTTTAAGGAAATCTCTCATCGTGTGAAATTATCTTGTTTTTCCTAAACAACACGTTGTAACTCGAAGAGCTTTGGTATTGCGTGTATGTCTAAGCGTGTAGCTTGAAAAGAGAACGAAGAGGAGAGTTTTCTCTCAAAAGAATATGAAAGAATACCACGTTATAAGGAAATACAGTGTTGCAGAGTAAAGAAAAATACGTATGTATTAGAAATACTTAAAATTTATGAGAAGAAATAATGCATCTTGAAAATTATCTTGTTTTTCCTAAACAACACGTTGTAACTAGAAAAGATTTGGTGTTGCGTGTATGTCTAAATGTGTAGCCTCCAAAGAGAAACCACAGGAGAATTTTCTCTCGAGAAAATATGTCAGAATTCCACGTCTTAAGGAAATACCACATCATGTGAAATTATCTTGTTTTTCCTAAACAACACGTTGTAACTCGAAAAGCTTTGGTGTTGCGTGTATGTCTAAGCTTGTAGCCTCAAAAGAGAACGCACAGGAGAGATTTCTCTCGAAAGACTATGTAAGAATACCACGTTTTAAGGAAATCCCGCATCTTGCGAAATTATCTTGTTTTTCCTTAACAACACATTGTAACTCGAAAAGCTTTGGTGTTGCGTGTATGTCTAAGCGTGCAGCCTCAAAAGAGTATGCACAGGAGAATTTTCTCTCGAAAGAATATGTCAGAATACCACGTTTTAAGGAAATACAGTGTTGCAGAGTAAAGACAAATACGTACGTATTAGAAATACTTAAACTTTTCGAGAAGAAATAACGCATCGTGCAAAATTATCTTGTTTTTCCTAAACCACACGTTGTAACTCGAAATGATTTGGTGTTGCGTGTATGTCTAAGCTGGTAGCCTCAAAAGAGAACGCACAGGAGTGTTTTCTCTCAAAAAAATGTCAGAATACCACGTTATAAGGAAATCCTGCATCGTGCGAAATTAACTTGTTTTTCCTAAACAACATGTTGTAACTCGAAAAGCTTTGGTGTTGCGTGTATGTCTAAGCGGTAGCCTCAAAAGAGAACGAAGAGGACAGTTTTCTCTCTAAAGAATATGAAAGAATACCACGTTATATGGAAATACAGTGTTGCAGAGTAAAGAAAATAAGTACGTATAAGAAATACTTATAATTTACGAGAAGAAATAATGCATCCTGCAAAATTAACTTGTTTTTCCTAAACAACACATTGTAACTAGAAAATATTTAGTGTTGTGTGTATGTCTAAATGTGTAGCCTCCAAAGAGAACCCACAGGAGAATTTTCTCTCGAAAAAATATGTCAGAATTCCACGTTTTAAGGAAATACCGCATCATGCGAAATTACCTTGTTTTTCCTAAACACACATTGTAACTCGAAAAACTTTGGTGTTGCGTGTATGTCTAAGCATGTAGCATCAAAAGAGAATGCACAGGAGAGTTTCCTCTCAAAAGTATATGTAAGAATTCCACATTATAACGGAATAGAGTGTTGCAGAGTAAAAACAAATACGTACCTATTAGAAATACTTAAAATTTACGAGAAGAAGTAATGTATCGTGCAAAATTATCTTGTTTTTCCTAAACAACACGTTGTAACTCGAAAAGCTTTGGTGTTTCATGTATGTCTAACCATTCTCAAAAGAGAATGCACAGGAGAGATTTCTCTCGAAAGAATATGTAAGAATACAATGCTATAAGGAAATACAGTGTTGCAGAGTAAAGACAAATATGTACGTATTAGAAATACTTAAACTTTACTAGAAGAAATAATGCGTTATGCAAAATTATATTGTTTTTCCTAAACAACACGTTGTAACTCGAAAAGATGTGGTGTTGCATGTATGACTAAGCCGGCAGCCTCAAAAGAGAACGCACAGGAGAGTTTTCTCTCGAAAAATTATGTCAGAATACCACGTTTTAAGGAAATCCCGCATCATGGGAAATTATCTTGTTTTTCCTAAACAACATGTTTTAACTCAGAAAGCTTTGGTGTTGCGTGTATGTCTAAGTGTGTAGCCTCAAAAGAGAATGCACAGGAAAGTTTTCTCTCGAAAGAATATGTAAGAATACCACGTTATAAGGAAATACAGTGTTGCAGAATAAGGACAAATACGTACATATTAGAAATACTTAAACTTTAGGAGAAGAAATAACGCATCATGCGAAATTATCTTGTTTTTCCTAAACAAAACGTTGTAACTCGAAAAGCTTTGTTGTTGTGTGTATGTCTAAGTGTGTAGCCTCAAAAGAGAACCGACAGGAGAATTTTCTCTCCAAAAAATATGTCAGAATACCACGTTTTAAGGAAATCCCGCATCGTGTGAAATTATCTTGTTTTTCTTAAACAACACGTTGTAACTCGAAGAGCTTTGGTACTGCGTGTATGTCTAAGCGTGTAGCTTGAAAAGAGAACGAAGAGGAGAGTTTTCTCTCGAAAGAATATGAAAGAATACCACGTTATAAGGAAATACAGTGTTGCAGAGTAAAGAAAAATACGTATGTATTAGAAATACTTAAAATTTATGAGAAATAATGCATCTTGAAAATTATCTTGTTTTTCCTAAACAACACGTTGTAACTAGAAACGATTTGGTGTTGCGTGTATGTCTAAATGTGTAGCCTCCAAAGAGAAACCACAGGAGAATTTTCTCTCGAGAAAATATGTCAGAATTCCACGTCTTAAGGAAATACCACATCATGTGAAATTATCTTGTTTTTCCTAAACAACACGTTGTAACTCGAAAAGCTTTGGTGTTGCGTGTATGTCTAAGCTTGTAGCCTCAAAAGAGAACGCACAGGAGAGATTTCTCTCGAAAGACTATGTAAGAATACCACGTTTTAAGGAAATCCCGCATCTTGCGAAATTATCTTGTTTTTCCTTAACAACACGTTGTAACTTGAAAAGCTTTGGTGTTGCGTGTATGTCTAAGCGTGCAGCCTCAAAAGAGTATGCACAGGAGAATTTTCTCTCGAAAGAATATGTCAGAATACCACGTTTTAAGGAAATACAGTGTTGCAGAGTAAAGACAAATACGTACGTATTAGAAATACTTAAACTTTTCGAGAAGAAATAACGCATCGTGCAAAATTATCTTGTTTTTCCTAAACCACACGTTGTAATTCGAAATGATTTGGTGTTGCGTGTATGTCTAAGCTGGTAGCCTCAAAAGAGAACGCACAGGAGTGTTTTCTTTCAAAAAAATATGTCAGAATACCACGTTATAAGGAAATCCTGCATCGTGCGAAATTAACTTGTTTTTCCTAAACAACATGTTGTAACTCGAAAAGCTTAGCTGTTGCGTGTATGTCTAAGCGGTAGCCTCAAAAGAGAACGAAGAGGACAGTTTTGTCTCGAAAGAATATGAAAGAATACCACGTTATATGGAAATACAGTGTTGCAGAGTAAAGAAAATAAGTACGTATAAGAAATACTTATAATTTACGAGAAGAAATAATGCATCCTGCAAAATTAACTTGTTTTTTCCTAAACAACACGTTGTAACTAGAAAATATTTAGTGTTGTGTGTATGTCTAAATGTGTAGCCTCCAAAGAGAACCCACAGGAGAATTTTCTCTCGAAAAAATATGTCAGAATTCCACGTTTTAAGGAAATACCGCATCATGCGAAATTATCTTGTTTTTCCTAAACACACGTTGTAACTCGAAAAACTGGTGTTGCGTGTATGTCTAAGCATGTAGCATCAAAAGAGAATGCACAGGAGAGTTTCCTCTCAAAAGTATATGTAAGAATTCCACATTATAACGGAATAGAGTGTTGCAGAGTAAAAACAAATACATACGTATTAGAAATACTTAAAATTTACGAGAAGAAGTAATGTATCGTGCAAAATTATCTTGTTTTTCCTAAACAACACGTTGTAACTCGAAAAGCTTTGGTGTTTCATGTATGTCTAACCAAGTAGCCTCAAAAGAGAATGCACAGGAGAGATTTCTCTCGAAAGAATATGTAAGAATACAATGCTATAAGGAAACACAGTGTTGCAGAGTAAAGACAAATATGTACGTATTAGAAATACTTAAACTTTACTAGAAGAAATAATGCGTTGTGCAAAATTACATTGTTTTTCCTAAACAACACGTTGAAACTCGAAAAGATGTGGTGTTGCATGTATGACTAAGCCGGCAGCCTCAAAAGAGAACGCACAGGAGAGTTTTCTCTCGAAAAATTATGTCAGAATACCACGTTTTAAGGAAATCCCGCATCATGTGAAATTATCTTGTTTTTCCTAAACAACATGTTTTAACTCAGAAAGCTTTGGTGTTGTGTGTATGTCTAAGTGTGTAGCCTCAAAAGAGAATGCACAGGAAAGTTTTCTCTCGAAAGAATATGTAAGAATACCACGTTATAAGGAAATACAGTGTTGCAGAATAAGGACAAATACGTACATATTAGAAATACTTAAACTTTAGGAGAAGAAATAACGCATCATGCGAAATTATCTTGTTTTTCCTAAACAAAACGTTGTAACTCGAAAAGCTTTGGTGTTGTGTGTATATCTAAGTGTGTAGCCTCAAAAGAGAACCCACAGGAGAATTTTCTCTTCAAAAAATATGTCAGAATACCACGTTTTAAGGAAATCTCGCATCGTGTGAAATTATCTTGTTTTTCCTAAACAACACGTTGTAACTCGAAGAGCTTTGGTATTGCGTGTATGTCTAAGCGTGTAGCTTGAAAAGAGAACGAAGAGGAGAGTTTTCTCTCGAAAGAATATGAAAGAATACCACGTTATAAGGAAATACAGTGTTGCAGAGTAAAGAAAAATACGTATGTATTAGAAATACTTAAAATTTATGAGAAGAAATAATGCATCTTGAAAATTATCTTGTTTTTCCTAAACAACACGTTGTAACTAGAAAAGATTTGGTGTTGCGTGTATGTCTAAATGTGTAGCCTCCAAAGAGAAACCACAGGAGAATTTTCTCTCAAAAAAATATGTCAGAATTCCACGTGTTAAGGAAATACCACATCATGTGAAATTATCTTGTTTTTCCTAAACAACACGTTGTAACTCGAAAAGCTTTGGTGTTGCGTGTATGTCTAAGCTTGTAGCCTCAAAAGAGAACGCACAGGAGAGATTTCTCTCGAAAGAATATGTAAGAATACCACGTTTTAAGGAAATCCCGCATCTTGCGAAATTATCTTGTTTTTCCTTAACAACACGTTGTAACTCGAAAAGCTTTGGTGTTGCGTGTATGTCTAAGCGTGCAGCCTCAAAAGAGTATGCACAGGAGAATTTTCTCTCGAAAGAATATGTCAGAATACCACTTTTTAAGGAAATACAGTGTTGCAGAGTAAAGACAAATACGTACGTATTAGAAATACTTAAACTTTACGAGAAGAAATAACGCATCGTGCAAAATTATCTTGTTTTTCGTAAACCACACGTTGTAACTCAAAAAGATTTGGTGTTGCGTGTATGTCTAAGCTGGTAGCCTCAAAAGAGAACGCACGGGAGTGTTTTCTCTCAAAAAAAATGTCAGAATACCACGTTATAAGGAAATCCTGCATCGTGCGAAATTAACTTGTTTTTCCTAAACAACATGTTGTAACTCAAAAAGCTTTGCTGTTGCGTGTATGTCTAAGTGTGTAGCCTCAAAAGAGAACGCACAGGAGAGTTTTCTCTCCAAAGAATATGTAAGAATATTACGTTACATGGAAATACAGTGTTGCAGTTAAAGACAAATATGTACGTATTAGAAATATTTAAACTTTACCAGAAGAAATAACACATCATAAAATATTATCTTGTATTTCCTAAACAACACATTGTTACTCTAAAGGATTTGGTGTTGCGTGTATGTCTAAGCTTGTAGCCTCAAAAGAGAACGCACAGGAGAGTTTTCTCTCGAAAAAATATGTCAGAATACCATGTTTTTAGGAAATCCCGCATCGTGCGGAATTATCTTGTTTTTCCTAAACGTTTTAACTCGAAAAGATTTGGTGTTGCGTGTATGTCTAAGCTTCTAGCTTCAAAAGAGAACATACAGGAGAGTTTTCTCTTGAAAAAACATGTCAGCTTTGGTGTTGCGTGAATGTGTAAGCGTGTAGCCTCAAAAGAGAACGAAGAGGAGAGTTTTCTCTCAAAAGAATTTGTAGGAATACCACATTATAAGGAAGTACAGTGTTGCAGAGTAAAGACAAATACGTACTATTATAAAAACTTAAAATTTACGAGAAGAATAATGCATCCTGCAAAATTATCTTGTTTTTCCTAAACAACACATTGTAATTCGAAAATATTTGGTGTTGCGAGTATGTCTAAGCGTGTATCCACAAAAGAGAACGCACATGAGAGTTTTCTCTCGAAAAAATATGTCAGAATACCACATTTTAAGGAAATCCCGCATCGTGCGAAATTATCTTGTTTTTCCTAAACAACACGTTTTAACTCGAAAAGCGTTGGTGTTGCGTGTATGTATAAGGGTGGAGCCTCAAAAGAGAACGCACAGGAGAGTTTTCTCTCGAAAGAATATGTAAGAATACCACGTTTTAAGGAAATCCTGCATGTTGTGAAATTATCGTGTTTTTTTTAACAACACACTGTAACTCGAAAAGCTTTGGTGTTGCATGTATGTCTAAGCGTGCAGCCTCAAAAGAGAACGCACAGGACAATTTTCTCTTGAAAGAATATGTAAGAATACCACGTTATAAGGAAATACAGTGTTGCAGAGTAAAGACAAATACGTACGTATTAGAAATACTTAAACTTTACGAGAAGAAATAACGCATCATATAAAATTATCTTGTATTTCCTAAACAACACCTTGTAACTCGAAAAGATTTGGGGTTGTGTGTATGTCTAAACGTGTAGCCCCAAAGAGGACCCACAGGAGAATTTTCTCTCGAAAAAATATGTCAGGATACCAAATTTTAAGGAAATCCTGCAACGTGCAAAATTATCTTGTTTTTCCTAAACAACACGTTGTAACTCGAAAACCTTTGGTGTTGCTTGTATGTCTCCGCGTACAGCCTCAAAAGAGAATGCACGGGAGAGTTTTCTCTCGAAAAAATATGTCACAATACCATGTTTTAAGGATATCCTGCATCATGAGAAATTATCTTGTTTTTCCTAAACATGTTTTAAAACGAAAAGCTTCGGTGTGGCGTGTAGGTCTAAGTGTGTAGCCTCAAAAGGTAATGGACAGGACAGTTTTCTCTCGCAAGAAAATGTAAGAATACCACGTTACAAGGAAAAACAGTTTTGCAGAGTAAGGACAAATACCTACATATTAGAAATACTTAAACTTACGAGAAGAAATAACGCATCGTACAAAATTATCTTGTATTTCCTAAACAACACGATGTTACTCGAAAAGATTTGGTGTGGTGTATATGTCTATGCGTGTAGCCTCAAAAGAGAATGCACAGGAGAGTTTTCTCTTCAAAAAATAAGTCAGAATACCACGTTTTAAGGAAATCCCGCATTGTGCGAAATTATCTTGTGTTTCCTAAACAACAGGTTGTTACTCGAAAAGATTTGGTGTCGCGAGTATGTCTAAGCGTGTAGCCTCAAAAGAGAACGCACATGAGAGTTTTCTCTCGAAAAAATATGTCAGAATACCACGTTTTAAGGAAATCCCGCATCGTGCGAAATTATCTTGTTTTTCCTAAACAACACGTTGTAACTCGAAAAGCTTTGGTGTTGCGTGTATGTACAGGGGTGCAGCCTCAAAAGAGAACTCACAGGAGAGTTTTCTCTCGAAAGAATATGTAAGAATACCACGTTTTAAGGAAATCCTGCATCTTGCGAAATTATCTTGTTTTTCCTTAACAACATGTTGTAACTCGAAAAGCTTTGGTGTTGCATGTATGTCTAAGCGTGCAGCCTCAAAAGGAATGCACAGGACAATTTTCTCTCAAAAGAATATGTAAGAATACCACGTTACAAGGAAATACAGTGTTGCATAATAAAGACAAATACATACGTATTATAAATACTTAAACTTTATGAGAAGAAATAACGCTCCGTACAAAATTATCTTGTATTTCCTAAACAACTAGTTGATATTCGTAAAGATTTGGTGTTGCGTGTATGTCTAAGCATGTATTTGGAAAAGAGAGCGCACAGGAGGGTTTTCTCTCGAAAAAATATGTCAGAATACCACGTTTTAAGGAAATCCAGCATCGTGCGAAATTATCTTGTTTTTCCTAAACAACACGTTGTAACTCGAAAAGCTTTGGTGTTGCGTGTATGTACAAGGGTGCAGCCTCAAAAGAGAACTCACAGGAGAGTTTTCTCTCGAAAGAATATGTAAGAATACCACGTTTTAAGGAAATCCTGCATCTTGCGAAATTATCTTGTTTTTCCTTAACAACATGTTGTAACTCGAAAAGCTTTGGTGTTGCGTGTATGTCTAAGCGTGCAGCCTCAAAAGAGAACGCACAGGACAATTTTCTCTCAAAAGAATATGTAAGAATACCACGTTACAAGGAAATACAGTGTTGCATAGTAAAGACAAATACGTACGTATTATAAATACTTAAACTTTATGAGAAGAAATAACGCTCCGTACAAAATTATCTTGTATTTCCTATACAACTAGTTGATATTCGTAAAGATTTGGTGTTGTGTGTATGTCTAAGCATGTAGCTGGAAAAGAGAACGCACAGGAGAATTTTCTCTGGAAAAAATATGTCAGAATACCACGTTTTAAGGAAATGCAGCATCGTGCGAAAATATCTAGTTTTCCTACACAACACGTTGTAACTTGACAATCTTTGGTGTTGCGTGTATGTCTAAGTGTGTAGCCACAGAAGAGAATGCACATGAGAGTTTTCTCTCAAAAGAATATGTCAGAAAACCACGTTACAAGGAAATACAGTGTTGCAGAGTAAAGACATGTACATACGTATTAGAAATACTTAAACTTTACGAGAAGAAATAACGCTCCTTACAAAATTATCTTGTATTACCTAAACAACAAGTTGAAATTCAAAAAGATTTGGTGTTGCGTGTATGTCTAAGCTTGTAGTCTCAAAAGAGAATGCACAAGAGAATTTTCTCTCGAAAAAATATGTCAGAATACCCCATTTTAAGGAAATATCTCATCGTGTGAAATTATCTTGTTTTTCCTAAACAACACATTGTAACTCGAAAAACTTTGGTCTTGAGTGTACGTCTAAGTATGTACCCTCAGAAGAGAACACACAGGAGAGTTTTCTCTCGAAAGAATATGTAAGAATACCCCGTTACAAGTAAATACAGTGTTGCATATTAAAGACATATATGTACATATTGGAAATACTTAAAGTTTATGAGAAGAAATAACGCATCGAGCATAATTATCTGGTTTTTCCTAAATAACAGGTTGTAACTCGAAAAGATTTGGTGTTGCTTGTATGTCTAAGCTTCTAGCCTCAAAAGAGAATGTACAGGAGAGTTTTCTCTCGAAAAAACATCTCAGAATACCCCGTTTTAAGGAAATCGCTCATTGTGCGAAATTATCTTGTTTTACCTAAACAATACGTTGTAACTTGAAAAGCTTTTTTGTTGCGCGTATGTCTAAGCGTGTAGCCTCAAAAGAGAATGCACAGGAGCATTTTCTCTCGAAAGAATATGGAAGAATACCACGTTATAAGCAAATACAGTGTTGCAGAGTAAAGACAATTACGTAAGTATTAGAAATACTTAAACTTTACAAGAAGAAATAACGCATCGTACAAAATTATCTTGTATATCCTAAACAACACGTTGTAACCTGAAAAGATTTGGTGTTGCTTCTAAGTCTAAATATCTAGTCTCAAAAGAGAATCCACAGGAGAATTTTCTCTCAAAGAAAATATGTCAGAATACCACGTTTTAAGGAAATCCCGCATCGTGCGAAATTATCTTGTTTTTCCTAAACAACACGTTGTAACTCGAAAAGTTTTGGTGTTGCGTGTATGTCTAAGCATGTAGCCTCAAAAGTGAATGCACAGGAGAGTTTTATCTCGAAGGAATATGTAAGAATTCCATGTTATAACGGAATACAGTGTTGCAGAGTAAAGACAAATATTTACGTATTGGAAATACTTAAACTTTACGAAAAGAAATAACGCATCATGCAATATTATCTTGTTTTTCCTAAACAACACATTGTAACTCGAAAAGATTTGGTGTTGCGTATATGTCTAAGCTTCTAGCCTCAAAAGAGTATGCAAAGGAGAGTTTTCTCTCGAAAAACATGTCAGAATACCCCGTTTTAAGGAAATCGCAGATCATGTGAAATTATCTTCTTTTTTCTAAACAACACCTTGTAACTTAAAAAGTTTTGGTGTTGCGTGTATGTCTAAGCATGTAGCCTCAAAAGAGAATGCACAGGAGAGTTTTCTCTCGAAAGAACATGAAAGAATACCACATTATAAGCAAATACAGTGTTTCAGAGTAAAGACAAATACGTACATATTAGAAATATTTAAACTTTGCGAGAAGAATTAACACATTGTAATATATTATCTTGTATATCCTAAACAACACGTTGTAAACTGAAAAGATTTGGGGTTGCTTGTCAGTCTAAATGTGTAGCCTCAAAAGAGAACCCACAGGAGAATTTTCTCTCGAAAAAATAAGTCAGAATACCACGTTTTAAGGAAATCCTGCATCGTGCGAAATTATCTTGTTTTTCTTAAATAACACTTTGCAACTCGAAAAGCTTTGGTATTGCATGTATGTCTAAGCATGTAGCCTCAAAAGAGAATGCACAGGACAGTTTTCTCTCGAAAGAATATGTAAGAATTCCACGCTAAACGGAATACAGTGCTGCAGAGTAAAAACAAATACATACATATTAGAAATACTTAAACTTTGCGAGAAGAAATAATGCTCCATACAAAATTATCTTGAATTTCCTAAACAACAAGTTGAAATTCAAATAAATTTGGTGTTGCGTGTATGTCTAAGCTTGTAGCCTCAAAAGAGAACTCAAAGAATAGTTTTCTATCGAAAAAATATGTCAGAATACCATGTTTTAAGGAAATCCCGCATCGTGCGAAATTATCTTGGTTTTCCTAAACAACACGTTGTAACTCGAAAAGATTTGGTGTTGCGTGGATGTCTAAGCGTGCAGCCTCAAAAGAGAACGCACAGGAGAGGTTTTCCTCGAAAGAATAAGTAACAATACCACGTTTTAAGGAAATCCCGCATCTTGCGAAATCATCTTGTTTTTCCTTAACAACACGTTGTAACTCGAAAAGCTTTGGTGTTGTGTGTATGTCTAAGCGTGCAGCCTCAAAAGAGAACGCATAGTAGAATTATCTCTCGAAAGAATATGTAAGAATACCACGTTATAAGGAAATACAGTGTTGCAGAGTAAAGACAAATACGTACGTATTGGAAATACTTAAACTTTAAGAGAAGAAATAAGTCATCGTGCAAAACTATCTAGTTTTTCCTAAACAACACGTTGTAACGCGAAAAGATTTGGTGTTACATGAATGTCTAAGCTGGGGGCCTCAAAAGAGAACGCACAGGAGTGTTTTCTCTCGAAAAAATATGTCAATATACCACGTTTTAAGGAAATCCCGCATGGTACGAAATTATCTTGTTTTTCCTAAACAACACGTTGTAACTTGAAAAGCTATGGTGTTGCGTGTATGGCTAAGGGTGTAGCCTCAAAAGAGAATGCACAGGAGAGTTTACTCTCGAAAGCATATGTAAGAATACCACGTGATGAGCAAATACAGTGTTGCAGAGTAAAGACAAATACGTATGTATTAGAAATAGTTAAAATGTACGAGAAGAAATAACGCATCATAAAAATTATCTTGTATATCCTAAACAACACGTGGTAACTCGAAAAGATTTGGTGTTGCTTCTAAGTCTAAATGTGTAGCCTCAAAAGAGAACCCACAGGAGAATTTTCCCTTGAAAAATATGTCAGAATACCACGTTTTAAAAAAATCCCGCATCGTGCGAAATTATCTTGTTTTTCCTAAACAACACGTTGCAACTCGAAATGCTTTGGTGTTGCGTGTATGTCTAAGCGTGTAGCCTCAAAAGAGAATGAACAGGAGAGTTTTCTCTTGAAAGAATATGTAAGAATACCATGTTATGAAGAAATACAGTGTTGCAGAGTAAAGACAAATACGTACTTTTTGGAAATACTTAAACTTTATGAGAAGAAATAACGCATCCTACAAAATTATCTTGTTTTTCCTAAACAACATTTTGTAACTAGAAATGATTTGGTGTTGCGAGTATGTCTAAGCGTGTAGCCTCAAAAGAGAACGCAAAGGAGAGTTTTCTCTCGAAAAAATATGTCAGAATACCACGTTATTAGGAAATCCCTCATCGTGCGAAATTATCTTGTTTTTCCTAAACAACACGTTGTAACTCAAAAAGCATTGGTGTTGCGTGTATGTCTAAGTGTGTAGCCTAAGAAGAGAATGCACAGGAGAGTTTTCTCTCGAAAGAATATGTAAGAATACCCTGTTAAAAAGAAATACAGTGTTGCATATTAAAGACAAATATGTACATATTGGAAATACTTAAACTTTATGTGAAGAAATAACGCATCGTGCAAAATTATCTTGTTATTCCTAAATAACATGATGTAACTCGAAAAGATTGGTGTTGCGTGTATGTCTAAGCTTCTAGCCTCAAAAGAGTACGCACAGGAGAGTTTTCTCTCAAAAAATCTTGTCAGAATACCCCGTTTTAAGGAAATCGCCGATCGTGTGAAATTATCTTATTTTTCCTAAACAACACCTTGTAACTTGAAAAGTTTTGGTGTTGCGTGTATGTCTAAGCGTGTAACCTCAAAGTAGAATGCACAGGAGAGTTTTCTCTCAAAGGAATATGAAAGAATACCACTTTATAAGCAAATACAGTGTTGCAGCGTAAAGACAAATACGTACAAATTAGAAATACTTAAACTTTACGAGAAGAAATAACACATGGTACTATATTATCTTGAATATCCTAAACAACACGTTGTAAGCCGAAAAGATTTGGTGTTGCTCGTAAGTCTAAATGTGTAGCCTCAAAAGAGAACCCACAGGAGAATTTTCTCTCGAAAAAATATGTCAAAATACCATGTTTTAAGGAAATCCTGCATCGTGCGAAATTATCTTGTTTTTCTTAAACAAAACTTTGTAACTTGAAAAGCTTTGATGTTGCGTGTATGTGTAAGCGTGTAGCCTCAAAAGAGAATGAAGAGGAGAGTTTTCTCTCAAAAGAATATGTAAGAATACCACGTTATAAAGAAATACAGTGTTGCAGAGTAAAGACAAATACGTACATATTAGAAATACTTAAAATTTACGAGAAAAAATAATGCATCGTGCAAAATTATCTTGTTTTTTCCTAAACAACATGTTGTAACTCGAAAAGATTTGGTGTTGCGTGTATGTCTAAATGTGTAGCCTCAAAAGAGAACCCACAGGAGAATTTTCTCTCAAAAAAATATGTCAGAATGCCACGTTTTAAGGAAATACCACATAATGCGAAATTATCTTGTTTTTCCTAAACAACACATTGTAACTCGAAAAGCTTTGGTGTTGCATGTATGTCTAAGCGTGTAGCCTCAAAAGAGAACGCACAGGAGAGTTTTCTCTCGAAAGAATATGTAAGAATTCCACGTTATAACAGAATACAGTGTTGCAGAGTAAAAACAAATAGGTACGTATTAGAAATACTTAAAGTTTACGAGAAGAAATAACGCTCCGTACAAAATTATCTTGTATTTCCTAAACAACAAGTTGAAATTCGAAAAAATTTGGTGTTGCATGTATGTCTAAGCTTGTAGCCGCAAAAGAGAAGGCAAAGGATAGTTTTCTATAGAAAAAATATGTCAAAATACCACGTTTTAAGGAAATCCCGCATCGTGCGAAATTATCTTGTTTTTCCTAAACAACACGTTGTAACTCGAAAAGATTTGGTGTTGCGTGGATGTCTAAGCATGCAGCCTCAAAAGAGAACGCACAGGAGAGGTTTTCCTCGAAAGAATATGTAACAATACCACGTTTTAAGGAAATCCCGCATCTTGCGAAATCATCTTGTTTTTCCTTAACAACACGTTGTAACTCGAAAAGTTTGGTGTTGCGTGTATGTCTAAGCGTGCAGCCTCAAATGAGAACGCATAGGAGAATTTTCTCTCGAAAGAATATGTAAGAATACCACGTTATAAGGAAATACAGTGTTGCAGAGTAAAGACAAATACGTACATATTGGAAATACTTAAACTTTAAGCGAAGAAATAAGTCATTGTGCAAAATTATCTTGTTTTTCGTAAACAACACGTTGTAACTCAAAAAGATTTGGTGTTATGTGTATGTCTAAGCTGGTGGCCTCAAAAGAGAACGCACAGGAGTGCTTTCTCTCGAAAAATATGTCAATATACCACGTTTTAAGGAAATCCCGAATGGTACGAAATTATCTTGTTTTTCCTAAACAACACGTTGTAACTTGAAAAGCTTTGGTGGTGCGTGTTTGTCTAAGCGTGTATCCACAAAAGAGAGCGCACAGGCGAGTTTACTCTCGAAAGAATATGTAAGAATACAAAGTGATAAGCAAATACAGTGTTGCAGAGAAAAGACAAATGCATACGTATTAGAAATACTTAAAATGTACAAGAAGAAATAACACATCCTTCAAAATTATCTTGTATATCCTAAACAACACGTTGTAACTCGAAATGTTTTGGTGTTGCTTGTAAGTCTAAATGTGTAGCCTCAAAAGAGAACCCACAGGAGAATTTTCCCTCGAAAAAATATGTCAGAATGCCACGTTTTAAGGAAATCCCGCATCATGTGAAATTATCTTGTTTTTCCTAAACAACACGTTGTAACTCGAAATGCTTTGGTGTTACGTGTATGTCTAAGCATGTAGCCTCAAATGAGAATGAAGAGGAGAGTTTTCTCTCGAAAGAATATGTAAGAATACCACGTAATGAAGAAATACAGTGTTGCAGAGTAAAGACAAATACGTAAGTATTAGAAATACTTAAAATTTACGAGAAGAAATAATGCATCGTGCAAAATTATCTTGTTTTTCCTTAACAACACGTTGTAACTCGAAACGATTTGGTGTTGCGTGGATGTATAAGGGTGCAGCCTCAAAAGTGAATGCACAGGAGAGGTTTCTCTCAAAGAATATGTAAGAATACCACGTTTTAAGGAAATCCCGCATCGTGCGAAATTATCTTGTTTTTCCTTAACAACACGTTGTAACTCGAAAAGCTTTGGTGTTGCGTTTATGTCTAAGCATGCAGCCTCAAAAGAGAACGCATAGGAGAGTTTTCTCTCGAAAGAATATGTAAGAATACCACGTAATGAAGAAATACAGTGTTGCAGAGTAAAGACAAATACGTAAGTATTAGAAATACTTAAAATTTACGAGAAGAAATAATGCATCGTGCAAAATTATCTTGTTTTTCCTTAACAACACGTTGTAACTCGAAACGATTTGGTGTTGCGTGGATGTATAAGGGTGCAGCCTCAAAAGTGAATGCACAGGAGAGGTTTCTCTCAAAGAATATGTAAGAATACCACGTTTTAAGGAAATCCCGCATCGTGCGAAATTATCTTGTTTTTCCTTAACAACACGTTGTAACTCGAAAAGCTTTGGTGTTGCGTTTATGTCTAAGCGTGCAGCCTCAAAAGAGAACGCATAGGAGAGTTTTCTCTCGAAAGAATATGTAAGAATACCACGTAATGAAGAAATACAGTGTTGCAGAGTAAAGACAAATACGTAAGTATTAGAAATACTTAAAATTTACCATAAGAAATAATGCATCGTGCAAAATTATCTTGTTTTTCCTTAACAACACATTGTAACTCGAAAAGCTTTGGTGTTGCGTGTATGTCTAAGCGTGCAGCCTCAAAAGAGAACGCATAGGAGAATTTTCTCTCTAAAGAATATGTAAGAATACAACGTTATAAGGAAATACAGTGTTGCAGAGTAAAGACAAATACATAGGTTTTGGAAATACTTAAACTTTAAGAGAAGAAATAAGGCATCGTGAAAAATTATCTTGCTTTTCCTAAACAACACGTTGTAACTCGAAAAGATTTGGTGTTATGTGTATGTCTAAGCTGGTAGCCTCAAAAGAGAACGCACAGGAGTGTTTTCTCTCAAAAAAATATGTCAATATACCGCGTTTTAAGGAAATCCTGCATCATGCGAAATTATCTTGTTTTTCCTAAACAACACGTTGTAACTTGAAAAGCTTTGGTGTTGCGTGTATGTCTAAGCGTGTAGCCTCAAAAGAGAACGCACGGGCGAGTTTACTCTCGAAAGAATATGTAAGAATACCACGTGATAAGCAAATACAGTGTTGCAGAGTAAAGACAAATACATTCGTATTAGAAATAATTAACATGTACGAAAAGAAATAACGCATCGTACAAAATTATCTAGTATTTCCTAAACAACAGGTTATAACTCGAAAAGATTCGGTGTTGCTTGTAAGTCTAAATGTGTAGCCTCAAAAGAGGACCCACAGGAGAGTTTTTTCTCGAAAAACTATGCCAGAATACCACGTTTTAAGGAAATCCTGCGTTGTGCAAAATTATCTTGTTTTTCCTAAACAACACGTTGTAACTTGAAAAGATTTGGTGTTGCGTGTATGTCTAAACGTGTAGCCTCAAAAGAGAACCCACAGGAGAATTTTCTCTCGACAAAATATGTCAGAATACCACGTTTAAGGAAATCCCGCATCGTGCGAAATTATTTTTTTTTTCCTAAACAACAGGTTGTAAATCGAAAAGCATTGGTGATGTGTGTATGTCTAAGCGTGTAGCCTCAAAAGAGCACGCACAGGACAGTTTTCTCTCGAAAGAATATGTAAGAATACCATGTTATAAGGAAACACAGTGTTGCAGAGTAAAGACAAATATGTATGTATTGGAAATACTTAAACTTTACAGGAAGAAATAACACATCGTGCAAAATTATCTTGTTTTTCCTAAACAGCACGTTGTAATTTGAAGAGATTTAGTTTTGCGTGTATGTCTAAGCTTGTAGCCTCAAAAGAGAATGCCCAGGAGAGTTTTATCTCGAAAATATATGTCAGAATACCACTTTTTAAGGAAACCCCGCATCGTGCGAAATTATCTTGTTTTTCCTAAACAACACGTTGTAAGTCGAAAAGATTTGGTATTGCGTGTATGTCTAAGTGTGTAGCCTCAAAAGAGAAGGCACAGGACAGTTTTCCCTCGAAAGAATATGTAAGAGTACCACGTTAAAAGGAAATAGAGTGTTGCAGAGTAAAGACAAATACGTACGTATTAGAAATACTTAAATTTTACAAGAAGAAATAACACATTGTACAAAATTATCCTGCATTTCCTTAACAAAACGTTGTAACTCATAATGATTTGGTGTTGCGTGTATGTCTAAGTGTGTAGCCTCAAAAGAGAAGGCACAAGACAGTTTTCTCTCGAAAGAATTTGTAACAATACCAAGTTACAAGGAAATAGAGTGTTGCAGAGTAAATACAAATACGTACGTATTAGAAATACTTAAACTTTATGAGAAGAAATAACACTCCATACAAAATTATCTTGTATTTCCTAAACAAAAAGTTGAAATTGGAAAGGATTTGGTGTTGCGTGTATGTCTAAACTTGGAGCCGTAAAAGAGAACTCACAGGAGAGTTTTCCCTCGGAAAAAATATGTCAGAATACCACATTTTAAGGAAATCCCTCATCGTGCGAAATTATCTTGTTTTTCCTAAACAACACGTTGTAACTCGAAAAGCTTTGGTGTTGCTTGTATGTCTAAGGGATCAGCCTCAAAAGAGAACGCACAAGAGAGTTTTCTCTCAAAAGAATATGTAAGAATACCACATTATAAGGAAATAAAGTGTTGCAGAGTAAAGACATATATGTACGTTTTAAAAATACTTAAACTTTATGAGAAGAAATAACGCATCATAAAAAATTTTCTTATATTTTCTAAACAACAGGTTGTAACTCGAAAATATTTGGTGTTGTGTGTATGTCTAAACATGTAGCCTCAAAAGAGAACCCACAGGAGAATGTTCTCTCGAAAATATATATCAGAATACTACATTTTAAGGAAATCCCCCATCGTGCGAAATTATCTTGTTTTTCCTAAATAACACATTGTAACTCGGAAAGCTTTGGTGTTGCTTGTATGTCTAAGTGTGTAGCCTCAAAAGAGAACGTACAGGAGGGTTTTCTCTCGAAAGAATATATATGAATATCACGTTATAAGGAAATACAGTATTGCAGAGTAAAGAAAAATATGTATGTATTAGAAATACTTAAACTTTACGATAAGAAATAACGCATCGTGCAAAATTACCTTGTATATCCTAAACAACACGTTGTAACTCGAAAGGATTTGGTGTTGCGTGTATGGCTAAACGTGTAGCCTCAAAAGAGAACCCACAGGAGAATTTTTTCTCGAAAAAAATATGTCAGAATACCTTGTTTTAAGGAAATCCCGTATCTTGCGAAATTATCTGGTTTTTCCTAAACATCACGTTGTAACTCGAAAAGCTTTGGTGTTGCATGTATGTCTAAGCGTGTAGCCTCAAAAGAGAACGCACAGGAGAGTTTTATCTCGAAAGAATATGTCAGAATACCACTTTTTAAGGAAATCCCGCATCGTGCGAAATTATCTTGTTTTTCCTAAACAACACGTTGTAACTCGAAATGCTTTGGTGTTGCATGTATGTCTAAGCGTGTAGCCTCAAAAGAGAATGCACAGGAGAGTTTTATCTCGAAAGAATATGTCAGAATACCACTTTTTAAGGAAATCCCGCATCGTGCGAAATTATCTTGTTTTTCCTAAACAACACGTTGTAACTCGAAATGCTTTGGTATTGCGTGTATGTCTAAGCGTGTAGTCTCAAAAGTGAATGCACAGGAGAGTTTTCTCTCGAAAGAATATGTAAGAATACCACGTTATAAGGAAATACAGTGTTGCAGATTAAAGACAAATACGTACGTATTAGAAATACTTAAACTTTGTTTAACTCTGTACCCCATTTTTTAATAGGGTTGTTTGGTTTTCTGGAGTCTAACTTCTTGAGTTCTTTATATATATTGGATATTAGCCCTCTATCTGATGTAGGATTCGTGAAGATCTTTTCCCAATTTGTTGGTTGCCGATTTGTCCTCTTGATGGTGTCCTTTGCCTTACAGAAACTTTGTAATTTTATGAGGTCCCATTTGTCAATTCTTGCTCTTAGAGCATACGACGTTGGTGTTCTGTTCAGAAACTGTCTCCCTGTACCGATGTCCTCAAGGGTCTTCCCCAGTTTCTTTTCTATTAGCTTCAGAGTGTCTGGCTTTATGTGGAGGTCCTTGATCCATTTGGATTTGAGCTTAGTACAAGGAGACAAGGATGGATCAATTCGCATTCTTCTGCATGCTGACCTCCAGTTGAACCAGCACCATTTGTTGAAAAGGCTATCTTTTTTCCATTGGATGTTTTCAGCCTCTTTGTCGAGGATCAAGTGTCCATAGGTGTGTGGGTTCATTTCTGGATCTTCAATCCTGTTCCATTGAATTCTCACCTGAAGAACTTCGGATGGCGGAGAAGCATCTTAAAAAATGCTCAACTTCATTAGTCATTAGGGAAATGCAAATCAAAACAACCCTAAGATTTCATCTTACACCAGTCAGAATGGCTAAGATTAAAAATTCAGGAGACAGCAGGTGTTGGAGAGGGTGTGGAGAAAGAGGAACACTCCTCCACTGCTGGTGGGGTTGCAAATTGGTACAACCACTCTGGAAATCAGTCTGGCGGTTCCTCCGAAAACTGGGCACCTTACTTCCAGAAGATCCTGCTATAACACTCCTGGGCATATACCCAGAAGACTCCCCACCATGCAATAAGGATACATGTTCTACTATGTTCATAGCAGCCCTATTTGTAATTGCCAGATGCTGGAAAGAACCCAGGTATCCCTCAACAGAAGAGTGGATGCAAAAAATGTGGTATATGTACACAATGGAGTACTATTCAGCCATTAGAAACAATGAATTCATGAAATTCTTAGGCAAATGGATGGAGCTAGAGAACATCATACTAAGTGAGGTAACCCAGACTCAAAAGGTGAATCATGGCATGCACTCACTAATAAGTGGATATTAACCTAGAAAACTGGAATACCCAAAACATAATCCACACACCAAATGAGGTACAAGAAGGAAGGAGGAGTGGCCCCTGGTTCTGGAAAGACTCAGTGAAACAGTATTCAGCAAAACCAGAACGGGGAAGTGGGAAGGGGTGGGTGGGAGGACAGGGGAAGAGAAGGGGGCTTGCGGGACTTTCGGGGAGTGGGGGGGCTAGAAAAGGGGAAATCATTTGAAATGTAAATAAATTATATCGAATAATAAAAAAAAATTTAGAACCAAAAAAAAAAAAAAGAAATACTTAAACTTTACAAGAAGAAATAACACATCGTACAAAATTATCTTGTATTTCCTAAACAACACATTGTAACTCGAAAAGATTTGGTGTTGCGTGTATGTCTAAGTGTGTAGCCTGAAATGAGAAGGCACAGGACAGTTTTCCCTCGAAAGAATATGTAAGAGTACCACGTTACAAGGAAATGGAGTGTTGCAGAGTAAAGACAAGGACGTACGTATTAGAAATACTTAAACTTTACAAGAAGAAATAGCACATCGTGCACAATTATCTTGTTTTTCCTAAAGAGCACGTTGTAACTCAAAAAGATTTTGTTTTGCGAGTATGTCTAAGCTTGTGGCCTCAAATGAGAATGCCCAGGAGAGTTTTTATCTCGAAAATATATGTCAGAATACCACGTTTTAAGGAAATCCCACATCGTGCGAAATTATCATGTTTTTCCTAAACAACATGTTGTAACTCGAAATGCTTTGGTATTGCGTGTATGTCTAAGCGTGTAGCCTCAATAGAGAATGCACAGGAGAGTTTTCTCTCTAAAGAATATATAAGAATACCACGTTATAAGGAAATACAGTGTTGCAGATTAAAGACAAATACGTACGTATTAGAAATACTTAAACTTTACAAGAAGAAATAACACATCGTACAAAATTATCTTGTATTTCCTAAACAACACGTTGTAACTCGAAAAGATTTGGTATTGCCTGTATGTCTAAGTGTGTAGCCTCAAAAGAGAAGGCACAGGACAATTTTCCCTCGAAAGAATATGTAAGAGTACCACGTTACAAGGAAATAGAGTGTTGCAGAGTAAAGACAAATATGTACATATTAGAAATACTTAAACTTTACAAGAAGAAATAAGGCATTGTAGAAAATTATCTTGCATTTCCTAAACAAAACGTTGTAACTCGAAATGATTTGGTGTTGCGTGTATGTCTAAGTGTGTAGCCTCAAAAGAGAAGGCACAAGACAGTTTTCTCTCAAAAGAATATGTAAGAATACCAAGTTACAAGGAAATAGAGTGTTGCAGAGTAAAGACAAATACGTACGTATTAGAAATACTTAAACTTTATGAGAAGAAATAACGCTCCATACAAAATTATCTTGTATTTCCTAAACAAAAAGTTGAAATTGGAAAGGATTTTGTGTTGCGTGTATGTCTAAGCTTGTAGCTGTGAAAGAGAACGCACAGGAGAGTTTTACCTCGAAAAAAATATGTCAGAATACCACATTTTAAGGAAATCCCTCATCGTGCGAAATCATCTTGTTTTTCCTAAACAACACGTTGTAACTCGAAAAGCTTTGGTGTTGCTTGTATGTCTAAGGGATCAGCCTCAAAAGAGAACACACAGTAGAGTTTTCTCTCAAAAGAATATGTAAGAATACCACGTTATAAGGAAATACAGTGTTGCAGAGTAAAGACAAATATGTACGTTTTAAAAATACTTAAACTTAATGAGAAGAAATAACGCATCGTAAAAATTTTTCTTGTATTTCCTAAACAACACGTTGTAACTCGAAAACATTTGGTGTTGTGTGTATGTCTAAACATGTAGCCTCAAAAGAGAACCCACAGGAGAATGTTCTCTCGAAAATATATATCAGAATACCACGTTTTAAGGAAATCCCGCATCGTGTGAAATTATCTTGTTTTTCCTAAATAACATATTGTAACTCGAAAAGCTTTGGTGTTACGTGTATGTCTAAGCGTGTAGCCTCAAAAGAGAATGATGAGGAGAGTTTTCTCTTGAAAGAATATGTTAGAATACCACGTTATGAAGAAATACAGTGTTGCAGAGTAAAGACAAATACGTAAGTATTAGAAATACTTAAAATTTACGAGAAAAATAATGCATCGTGCAAAATTATCTTGTTTTTCCAAAACAACACGTTGTAACTCGAAAAGATTTGGTGTTGCGTGGATGTATAAGGGTGCAGCCTCAAAAGAGAACGCAGAGGAGAGGTTTCTCTCGAAAGAATATGTAAGAATACCACGTTTAAGGAAATCCCGCATCTTGAGAAATTATCTTGTTTTTCCTTAACAACACGTTGTAACTCGAAAAGCTTTGGTGTTGCGTGTATGTCTAAGCGCGCAGCCTCAAAATAGAACGCATAGGAGAATTTTCTCTCGAAAGAATATGTAAGAATACAACGTTATAAGGAAATACAGTGTTGCAGAGTAAAGACAAATACATACGTTTTGGAAATACTTAAACTTTAAGAGAAGAAATAAGGCATCGTGCAAAATTATCTTGCTTTTCCTAAACAACACGTTGTAACTCGAAAAGATTTGGTGTTACGTGTATGTCTAAGCTGGTAGCCTCAAAAGAGAACACACAGGAGTGTTTTCTCTCGAGAAAATATGTCAATATACCGCGTTTTAAGGAAATCCCGCATTGTGCGAAATTATCTTGTTATTCCTAAACAACACGTTGTAACTTGAAAAGCTTTGGTGTTGCGTGTATGTCTAAGCGTGTAGCCTCAAATGAGAATGAACGGGCGAGTTTACCCTCGAAAGAATATGTAAGAATACCACGTGATAAGCAAATACAGTGTTGCAGAGTAAAGACAAATACATACGTATTAGAAATACTGAAAATGTACGAATAGAAATAACGCATCCTACAAAATTATCTAGTATTTCCTAAACAACAGGTTGTAACTCAAAAAGTTTTGGTGTTGCTTGTAAGTCTAAATGTGTAGCCTCAAAAGAGAACCCACAGGAGAGTTTTCTCTCGAAAAAATATTTCAGAATACCACGTTTTAAGGAAATCCTGCCTTGTGCAAAATTAACTTGTTTTTCCTAAACAACACGTTTTAACTCGAAAGGATTTGGTGTTGCGTGTGTGTCTAAACATGTAGCCTCAAAAGAGAACCCACAGGAGAATGTTCTCTCGAAAATATATATCAGAATACCACGTTTTAAGGAAATCCCGCATCGTGTGAAATTATCTTGTTTTTCCTAAATAACATATTGTAACTCGAAAAGCTTTGGTGTTACGTGTATGTCTAAGCGTGTAGCCTCAAAAGAGAATGATGAGGAGAGTTTTCTCTCGAAAGAATATGTTAGAATACCACGTTATGAAGAAATACAGTGTTGCAGAGTAAAGACAAATACGTAAGTATTAGAAATACTTAAAATTTACGAGAAAAATAATGCATCGTGCAAAATTATCTTGTTTTTCCAAAACAACACGTTGTAACTCGAAAAGATTTGGTGTTGCGTGGATGTATAAGGGTGCAGCCTCAAAAGAGAACGCAGAGGAGAGGTTTCTCTCGAAAGAATATGTAAGAATACCACGTTTAAGGAAATCCCGCATCTTGAGAAATTATCTTGTTTTTCCTTAACAACACGTTGTAACTCGAAAAGCTTTGGTGTTGCGTGTATGTCTAAGCGCGCAGCCTCAAAATAGAACGCATAGGAGAATTTTCTCTCGAAAGAATATGTAAGAATACAACGTTATAAGGAAATACAGTGTTGCAGAGTAAAGACAAATACATACGTTTTGGAAATACTTAAACTTTAAGAGAAGAAATAAGGCATCGTGCAAAATTATCTTGCTTTTCCTAAACAACACGTTGTAACTCGAAAAGATTTGGTGTTACGTGTATGTCTAAGCTGGTAGCCTCAAAAGAGAACACACAGGAGTGTTTTCTCTCGAGAAAATATGTCAATATACCGCGTTTTAAGGAAATCCCGCATTGTGCGAAATTATCTTGTTATTCCTAAACAACACGTTGTAACTTGAAAAGCTTTGGTGTTGCGTGTATGTCTAAGCGTGTAGCCTCAAATGAGAATGAACGGGCGAGTTTACCCTCGAAAGAATATGTAAGAATACCACGTGATAAGCAAATACAGTGTTGCAGAGTAAAGACAAATACATACGTATTAGAAATACTGAAAATGTACGAATAGAAATAACGCATCCTACAAAATTATCTAGTATTTCCTAAACAACAGGTTGTAACTCAAAAAGTTTTGGTGTTGCTTGTAAGTCTAAATGTGTAGCCTCAAAAGAGAACCCACAGGAGAGTTTTCTCTCGAAAAAATATTTCAGAATACCACGTTTTAAGGAAATCCTGCCTTGTGCAAAATTAACTTGTTTTTCCTAAACAACACGTTTTAACTCGAAAGGATTTGGTGTTGCGTGTGTGTCTAAACATGTAGCCTCAAAAGAGAACCGACAGGACAATTTTCTCTTGACAAAATATGTCAGAATACCTCGTTTTAAGGAAATCCCGCATCTTGCGAAATTATCTTTTTTTTTTTTCCTAAACAACAGGTTGTAAATCGAAAAGCATTGGAGATGCGTGAATGTCTAAGCGTGTAGCCTCAAAAGAGAACGCACAGGAGAGTTTTATCTCGAAAGAATATGTAAGAATACCATGTTATAAGGAAACACAGTGTTGCAGAGTAAGGACAAATACGTACGTATTGGAAATACTTAAACTTTATAAGATGAAATAACGCATCGTGCAAAATTATCTTGTTTTTCCTAAACAGCACGTTGTAACTCGAAACGATTTAGTTTTGCGTGTATGTCTAAGCTTGTAGCCTCAAAAGAGAATGCCCAGGACAGTTTTATCTCGAAAATATATCAGAATCCCACTTTTTAAGGAAATCCCGCATCGTGCGAAATTATCTTGTTTTTCCTAAACAACACGTTGTAACTCGAAATACTTTGGTGTTGCGTGTATGTCTAAGCGTGTAACCTCAAAAGAGAACGCACAAGAGAGTTGTCTCTCGAAAGAATGTGTAAGAGTACCACGTTAAAAGGAAATAGAGTGTTGCAGAGTAAAGACAAATACGTACGTATTAGAAATACGTAAACTTTACTCGAAGAAATAACACATCGTACAAAATTATCTTGTATTTCCTAAACAACACGTTGTAACATGAAAAGATTTGGTGTTGCGTGTATGTCTAAGTGTGTAGCCTCAAAAGAGAAGGCACAGGACAGTTTTCCCTCGAAAGAACATGTAAGAGTACCACATTAAAAGGAAATAGAGTGTTGCAGAGTAAAGACAAATATGTACGTATTAGAAATATTTAATTTTACAAGAAGAAATAACGCATTGTACAAAATTATCTTGCATTTCCTAAACAAAACGTTGTAACATGAAAAGATTTGGTGTTGCGTGTATGTCCAACTGTGTAGCCTCAAAAGAGAAGGCACAAGACAGTTTTCTCTCGGAAGAATATGTAAGAATACCAAGTTACAAGGAAATAGAGTGTTGCAGAGTAAAGACAAATACGTACGTACTAAAAATACATAAACTTTATGAGAAGAAATAACGCTCCGTACAAAATTATCTAGTATTTCCTAAACAAAAAGTTGAAATTGGAAAGGATTTGGTGTTGCGTGTATGTCTAAACGTGTAGCCATAAAAGAGAACGCACAGGAGAGTTTTCCCTCGAAAAAAATATGTCAGAATACCACATTTTAAGGAAATCCCTCATTGTGCGAAATTATCTTGTTTTTCCTAAACAACACGTTGTAACTCGAAAAGCTTTGGTGTTGCTTGTATGTCTAAGGGATCAGCCTCAAAAAAGAATGCACAGGAGAGTTTTCTATCAAAAGAATATGTAAGAATACCACGTTATAAGGAAATACAGTGTTGCAGAGTAAAGACAAATATGTACGTTTTAAAAATACTTAAACTTTATGAGAAGAAATAACGCATCGTAAAAAATTTTCTTATATTTCCTAAACAACACGCTGTAACTCAAAAACATTTGGTGTTGTGTGTATGTCTAAAAATGTAGCCTCAAAAGAGAACCCACAGGAGAATGTTCTCTCGAAAATATATATCAGAATACCACATTTTAAGGAAATCCCGCATCGTGCGATATTATCTTGTTTTTCCTAAATAACACATTGTAACTCGAAAAGCTTTGGTGTTGCTTGTATGTCTAAGCGTGTAGCCTCAAAAGAGAATGCACAGGAGGGTTTTCTCTCAAAAGAATATATATGAATATCACGTTATAAGGAAATACAGTATTGTAGAGTAAAGAAAAATATGTATGTATTAGAAATACTTAAACTTTACGAGAAGAAATAACGCATCATGCAAAATTACCTACTATATCCTAAACAACACGTTGTAACTCGAAAAGATTTGGTGTTGCGTGTATGGCTAAACGTGTAGCCTCAAAAGAGAACCCACAGGAGAATTTTCTCTCGAAAAAATATGTCAGAATACCATGTTATAAGGAAATCCCGCATCTTGCGAAATTATCTGGTTTTTCCTAAACATCACGTTGTAACTTGAAAAGCTTTGGTGTTGCATGTATGTCTAAGCGGGTAGCCTCAAAAGAGAACGCACAGGAGAGTTTTATCTCGAAGGAATATGTCAGAATACCACTTTTTAAGGAAATCCCTCATCGTGCGAAATTATCTTGTTTTTCCTAAACGACACGTTGTAACTCGAAATGCTTTGGTATTGCGTGTATGTCTAAGCGTGTAGTCTCAAAAGAGAACGAACAGGAGAGTTTTCTCTCGAAAGAATATGTAAGAATACCAGGTTATAAGGAAATACAGTGTTGCAGATTAAAGACAAATACGTACGTATTAGAAATACGTAAACTTTACTCGAAGAAATAACACATCGTAAAAAATTATCTTGTATTTCCTAAACAACACGTTGTAACTCGAAATGATTTGGTGTTGCGTGTATGTCTAAGTGTGTAGCCTCAAATGAGAAGGCACAGGAAAGGTTTCCCTCGAAAGAATATGTAAGAGTACCAAGGATATGTAAGAGTACGTTACAAGGAAATAGAGTGTTGCAGAGTAAAGACAAACACGTACGTATTAGAAATACTTAAACTTTACAAGAAGAAATAACGCATCGTGCAAAATTATCTTGTTTTTCCTAAACAGCACGTTGTAACTGGAAAAGATTTTGTTTAGCGTGTATGTCTAAGCTTGTAGCCTCAAATGAGAATGCCCAGGAGAGTTTTATCTCGAAAATATATGTCAGAATACCACGTTTTAAGGAACTCCCGCATCGTGCGAAATTATCATGTTTTTCCTAAACAGATGTTGTAACTCGAAATGCTTTGGTATTGCGTGTCTGTCTAAGCGTGTAGCCTCAAAACAGAACGCACAGGAGAGTTTTCTCTCGAAAGAATATGTAAGAATACCATGTTATAAGGAAATACAGTGTTGCAGATTAAAGACAAATACGTACGTATTAGAAATACTTAAACTTTACAAGAAGAAATAACACATCGTACAAATTATCTTGTATTTCCTAAACAACACGTTGTAACTCGAAAAGATTTGGTATTGCGTGTATGTCTAAGTGTGTTGCCTTAAAAGAGAAGGCACAGGACAATTTTCCCTCGAAAGAATATGTAAGAGTACCACGTTACAAGGAAATAGAGTGTTGCAGAGTAAAGACAAATACGTACATTTTAGAAATACTTAAACTTTACAAGAAGAAATAAGGCATTGTAGAAAATAATCTTGCATTTCCTAAACAAAACGTTGTAACTCGAAATGATTTGGTGTTGCGTGTATGTCTAAGTGTGTAGCCTCAAAAGAGAAGGCACAAGACAGTTTTCTCTCAAAAGAATATGTAAGAATACCAAGTTACAAGGAAATAGAGTGTTGCAGAGTAAAGACAAATACGTACGTATTAGAAATACATAAACTTTATGAGAAGAAATAACGCTCTGTACAAAATTGTCTTGTATTTCCTAAACAAAAAGTTGAAATTGAAAAGGATTTGGTGTTGCGTGTATGTCTAAGCTTGTAGCCATAAAAGAGAACGCACAGGAGAGTTTTCCCTCGAAAAAAATATGTCAGAATACCACATTTTAAGGTAATCCCTCATCGTGCGAAATTATCTTGTTTTTCCTAAACAACACGTTGTAACTCGAAAAGCTTTGGTGTTGCTTGTATGTCTAAGGGATCAGCCTCAAAAGAGAACGCACAGGAGAGTTTTCTCTCAAAAGAATATGTAAGAATACCACGTTATAAGGAAATACAGTGTTGCAGAGTAAAGACAAATATGTACGTTTTAAAAATACTTAAACTTTATGAGAAGAAATAATGCATCGTAAAAAATTTTCTTGTATTTCCTAAACAACACGTTGTAACTCGAAAACATTTGGTGTTGTGTGTATGTCTAAACATGTAGCCTCAAAAGAGCACCCACAGGAGAATGTTCTGTCGAAAATATATATAAGAATACCACATTTTAAGGAAATCCCGCATCGTGCGAAATTATCTTGTTTTTCCTAAATAACACATTGTAACTCGAAAGCTTTGGTGTTACGTGTATGTCTAATCGTGTAGCCTCAAAAGAAAATGAAGAGGAGAGTTTTCTCTCGAAAGAATATGTAAGAATACCACGTTATGAAGAAATACAGTGTTGCAGAGTAAAGACAAATAGGTAAGTATTAGAAATACATAAAATTTACGAGAAAAATAATGCATCGTGCAAAATTATCTTGTTTTTCCTAAACAAAACGTTGTAACTCGAAAATATTTGGTGTTGCGTGGATGTATAAGGGTGAGCCTCAAAAGAGAACGCACAGGAGTGTTTTCTCTCGAAAAAATATGTCAATATACTGCATTTTAAGGAAATCCTGCATCGTGGGAAATTATCTTGTTTTTCCTAATCAACACGTTGTAACTTGAAAAGCTTTGGTGTTGCGTGTATGTCTAAGCGTGTAGCCTCAAAAGATTACGCACGGGCGAGTTTACTCTCAAAAGAATATGTAAGAATACCACGTGATAAACAAATACAGTGTTGCAGAGTAAAGACAAATACATACGTATTAGAAATACTTAAAATGTATGAAAAGAAATAATGCTTCCTACAAAATTATCTACTATTTCATTAACAACAGGTTGTAACTCGAAAAGATTTGGAGTTGCTTGTAAGTCTAAATGTGTATCCTCAAAAGAGAACCCACAGGAGAGTTTTCCCTCGAAAAAATATGTAAGAATACCACGTTTTAAGGAAATCCCGCATCTTGCGAAATTATCTGGTTTTTCCTAAACATCACGTTGTAACTCGAAAAGCTTTGGTGTTGCATGTATGTCTAAGCGGGTAGCCTCAAAAGAGAACGCACAGGAGAGTTTTATCTCGAAGGAATATGTCAGAATACCACTTTTTAAGGAAATCCCGCATCATGCGAAATTATCTTGTTTTTCCTAAACGACACGTTGTAACTCGAAATGCTTTGGTATTGCGTGTATGTCGAAGCGTGTAGTCTCAAAAGAGAACGAACAGGAGAGTTTTCTCTCGAAAGAATATGTAAGAATACCACGTTATAAGGAAATACAGTGTTGCAGATTAAAGACAAATACGTACGTATTAGAAATACGTAAACTTTACTCAAAGAAATAACACATCGTAAAAAATTATCTTGTATTTCCTAAACAACACGTTGTAACTCGAAATGATTTGGTGTTGCGTGTATGTCTAAGTGTGTAGCCTCAAATGAGAAGGCACAGGACAGGTTTCCCTCGAAAGAATATGTAAGAGTACCACGTTACAAGGAAATAGAGTGTTGCAGAGTAAAGACAAACACATACGTATTAGAAATACTTAAACTTTACAAGAAGAAATAACGCATCGTGCAAAATTATCTTTTTTTTCCTAAACAGCACGTTGTAACTCGAAAAGATTTTGTTTTGCGTGTATGTCTAAGCTTGTAGCCTCAAATGAGAATGCCGAGGAGAGTTTTATCTCGAAAATATATGTCAGAATACCACGTTTTAAGGAACTCCCGCATCGCGCGAAATTATCATGTTTTTCCTAAACAGATGTTGTAACTCGAAATGCTTTGGTATTGCGTGTATGTCTAAGCGTGTAGCCTCAAAACAGAACGCACAGGAGAGTTTTCTCTCGAAAGAATATGTAAGAATACCGTGTTATAAGGAAATACAGTGTTACAGATTAAAGACAAATACGTACGTATTAGAAATACTTAAACTTTACAAGAAGAAATAACACATCGTACAAATTATCTTGTATTTCCTAAACAACACGTTGTAACTCGAAAAGATTTGGTATTGCGTGTATGTCTAAGTGTGTAGCCTCAAAAGAGAAGGCTCAGGACAATTTTCCCTCGAAAGAATATGTAAGAGTACCACGTTACAAGGAAATAGAGTGTTGCAGAGTAAAGACAAATACGTACATATTAGAAATACTTAAACTTTACAAGAAGAAATAAGGCATTGTAGAAAATTATCTTGCATTTCCTAAACAAAACGTTGTAACTCGAAATGATTTGGTGTTGCGTGTATGTCTAAGTGTGTAGCCTCAAAAGAGAAGGCACAAGACAGTTTTCTCTCAAAAGAATATGTAAGAATACCAAGTTACAAGGAAATAGAGTGTTGCAGAGTAAAGACAAATACGTACGTATTAGAAATACATAAATTTTATGAGAAGAAATAACGCTCCGTACAAAATTGTCTTGTATTTCCTAAACAAAAGTTGAAATTGGAAAGGATTTGGTGTTGCGTGTATGTCTAAGCTTGTAGCCATAAAAGAGAACGCACAGGAGAGTTTTCCCTCGAAAAAATATGTCAGAATACCACATTTTAAGGAAATCCCTCATCGTGCGAAATTATCTTGTTTTTCCTAAACAACACGTTGTAACTCGAAAAGCTTTGGTGTTGCTTGTATGTCTAAGGGATCAGCCTCAAAAGAGAACACACAGGAGAGTTTTCTCTCAAAAGAATATGTAAGAATACCACGTTATAAGGAAATACAGTGTTGCAGAGTAAAGACAAATATGTACGTTTTAAAAATACTTAAACTTTATGAGAAGAAATAACGCATCGTAAAAAATTTTCTTGTATTTCCTAAACAACACGTTGTAACTCGAAAACATTTGGTGTTGTGTGTATGTCTAAACCTGTAGCCTCAAAAGAGAACCCACAGGAGAATGTTCTGTCGAAAATATATATAAGAATACCACATTTTAAGGAAATCCCGCATCGTGCGAAATTATCTTGTTTTTCCTAAATAACACATTGTAACTCGAAAGCTTTGGTGTTACGTGTATGTCTAATCGTGTAGCCTCAAAAGAGAATGAAGAGGAGAGTTTTCTCTCGAAAGAATATGTAAGAATACCACGTTATGGAGAAATACAGTGTTGCAGAGTAAAGACAAATAGGTAAGTATTAGAAATACATAAAATTTACGAGAAAAATAATGCATCGTGCAAAATTATCTTGTTTTTCCTAAACAAAACGTTGTAACTCGAAAATATTTGGTGTTGCGTGGATGTATAAGGGTGCAGCCTCAAAAGAGAACGCACAGGAGTGTTTTCTCTCGAAAAAATATGTCAATATACTGCATTTTAAGGAAATCCTGCATCGTGGGAAATTATCTTGTTTTTCCTAATCAACACGTTGTAACTTGAAAAGCTTTGGTGTTGCGTGTATGTCTAAGCCTGTAGCCTCAAAAGATTATGCACGGGCGAGTTTACTCTCAAAAGAATATGTAAGAATACCACGTGATAAACAAATACAGTGTTGCAGAGTAAAGACAAATACATACGTATTAGAAATACTTAAAATGTATGAAAAGAAATAACGCTTCCTACAAAATTATCTACTATTTCATTAACAACAGGTTGTAACTCGAAAAGATTTGGAGTTGCTTGTAAGTCTAAATGTGTAGCCTCAAAAGGGAACCCACAGGAGAGTTTTCCCTCGAAAAAATATGTCAGAATACCACGTTTTAAGGAAATCCCGCATCTTGCGAAATTATCTGGTTTTTCCTAAACATCACGTTGTAACTCGAAAAGCTTTGGTGTTGCATGTATGTCTAAGCGGGTAGCCTCAAAAGAGAACACACAGGAGAGTTTTATCTCGAAGGAATATGTCAGAATACCACTTTTTAAGGAAATCCCGCATCATGCGAAATTATCTTGTTTTTCCTAAACGACACGTTGTAACTCGAAATGCTTTGGTATTGCGTGTATGTCGAAGCGTGTAGTCTCAAAAGAGAACGAACAGGAGAGTTTTCTCTCGAAAGAATATGTAAGAATACCACGTTATAAGGAAATACAGTGTTGCAGATTAAAGACAAATACGTACGTATTAGAAATACGTAAACTTTACTCGAAGAAATAACACATCGTAAAAAATTATCTTGTATTTCCTAAACAACACGTTGTAACTCGAAATGATTTGGTGTTGCGTGTATGTCTAAGTGTGTAGCCTCAAATGAGAAGGCACAGGACAGGTTTCCCTCGAAAGAATATGTAAGAGTACCACGTTACAAGGAAATAGAGTGTTGCAGAGTAAAGACAAACACATACGTATTAGAAATACTTAAACTTTACAAGAAGAAATAACGCATCGTGCAAAATTATCTTGTTTTTCCTAAACAGCACATTGTAACTCGAAAAGATTTTGTTTTGCGTGTATGTCTAAGCTTGTAGCCTCAAATGAGAATGCCCAGGAGAGTTTTATCTCGAAAATATATGTCAGAATACCACGTTTTAAGGAACTCCCGCATCGTGCGAAATTATCATGTTTTTCCTAAACAAGATTTTGTAACTCGAAATGCTTTGGTATTGCGTGTCTGTCTAAGCGTGTAGCCTCAAAACAGAACGCACAGGAGAGTTTTCTCTCGAAAGAATATGTAAGAATACCATGTTATAAGGAAATACAGTGTTACAGATTAAAGACAAATACGTACGTATTAGAAATACTTAAACTTTACAAGAAGAAATAACACATCGTACAAATTATCTTGTATTTCCTAAACAACACGTTGTAACTAGAAATGATTTGGTGTTGCGTGTATGTCTAAGTGTGTAGCCTCAAAAGAGAAGGCACAGGACAGTTTTCTCTCGAAAGAATATGTAAGAGTACCAAGTTACAAGGAAATAGAGTGTTGCAGAGTAAAGACAAATACGTACGTATTAGAAATACATAAATCTTATGAGAAGTAATAACACTCCGTTCAAAATTGTCTTGTATTTCCTAAACAAAAGTTGAAATTGGAAAGGATTTGGTGTTGCGTGTATGTCTAAGCTTGTAGCCATAAAAGAGATCGCACAGGAGTGTTTTCCCTCGAAAAAAATATGTCAGAATACCACATTTTAAGGAAATCCCCCATCGTGCGAAATTATCTTGTTTTTCCTAAACAACACGTTGTAACTCGAAAAGCTTTGGTGTTGCTTGTATGTCTAAGGGATCAGCCTCAAAAGAGAACGCACAGGAGAGTTTTCTCTCAAAAGAATATGTAAGAATACCACGTTATAAGGAAATACAGTGTTGCAGAGTAAAGACAAATACATACGTTTTGGAAATACTTAAACTTTAAGAGAAGAAATAAGGCATCGTGTAAAATTATCTTGCTTTTCCTAAACAACACGTTGTAACTAGAAAAGATTTTTTGTTATGTGTATGTCTAAGCTGGTAGCCTCAAAAGAGAACGCACAGGAGTGTTTTCTCTTGAAAAAATATGTCAATATACTGCATTTTAAGGAAATCCCGCATCGTGGGAAATTATCTTGTTTTTCCTAAACAACACGTTGTAACTTGAAAAGCTTTGGTGTTGCGTGTATGTCTAAGCGTGTAGCCTCAAAAGATTACGCACGGGCAAGTTTACTCTCAAAAGAATATGTAAGAATACCACGTGATAAACAAATACAGTGTTGCAGAGTAAAGACAAATACATACGTATTAGAAATACTTAAAATGTATGAAAAGAAATAACGCATCATACAAAATTATCTACTATTTCATTAACAACAGGTTGTAACTCGAAAAGATTTGGAGTTGCTTGTAAGTCTAAATGTGTAGCCTCAAAAGAGAACCCACAGGAGAGTTTTCCCTCGAAAAAATATGTCAGAATACCATGTTTTAAGGAAATCCTGCCTTGTGCAAAATTATCTTGTTTTTCCTAAACAACACGTTGTAACTTGAAAAGATTTGGTGTTGCGTGTATGTCTAAACGTGTAGCCTCAAAAGAGAACCGACAGGAGAATTTTCTCTCGACACAATATGTCAGAATACCACGTTTTAAGGAAATCCCGCATCCTGCGAAATTATCTTTTTTTTTTCCTAAACAACAGGTTGTAAATCGAAAAGCATTGGTGATGCGTGTATGTCTAAGCGTGTATCCTCAAAAGAGAACGCACAGGAGAGTTTTCTCTCGAAAGAATATGTAAGAATACCATGGTATGAGGAAACACAGTGATGCAGAGTTTTCTCTCGAAAGAATATGTAAGAATACCATGGTATGAGGAAACACAGTGATGCAGAGCAGAGACAAATATGTACGTATTGGAAATACTTAAACTTTACAAGAAGAAATAACGCATTGTGCAAAATTATCTTGTTTTTCCTAAACAGCACATTGTAACTCGAAAAGATTTTGTTTTGCGTGTATGTCTAAGCCTCAAAAGAGAATGCCCAGGAGAGTTTTATCTCGAAAATATATGTCAGAATACCACTTTTTAAGGAAATCCCGCATCGTGCGAAATTATCTTGTTTTTCCTAAACCACACGTTGTATCTCGAAATGCTTTGGTGTTGCGTGTATGTCTAAGCGTATAGGCTCAAAAGAGAACGCACAGGAGAGTTTTCTCTCGAAAGAATATGTAAGACTACCAAGTTAAAAGGAAATAGAGTGTTGCAGAGTAAAGACAAATACGTACGTATTAGAAATACTTAAACTTTACAAGAAGAAATAACACATCATACAAAATTATCTTGTATTTCCTAAACAACACGCTGTAACTCGAAAAGATATGGTATTGCGTGAATGTCTAAGTGTGTAGCTTCAAAAGAGAAGGCACAGGACAGTTTTCCCTCGAAAGAATATGTAAGAGTACCACGTTAAAAGGAAATAGAGTGTTGCAGAATAAAGATAAATATGTACGTATTAGAAATACTTAAATTTTACAAGAAGAAATAACGATTGTACAAAATTATTTTGCATTTCCTAAACAAAACGTTGTAACTCATAATGATTTGGTGTTGCGTGTATGTCTAAGTGTGTAGCCTCAAAAGAGAAGGCACAAGACAGTTTTCTCTCGAAAGAATATGTAAGAATACCAAGTTACAAGGAAATAGAGTGTTGCAGAATAAAGACAAATATGTACGTATTAGAAATATTTAAACTTTATGAGAAGAAATAACGCTCCGTACAAAATTATCTTTTATTTCCTAAACAAAAAGTTGAAATTGGAAAGGATTTGGTGTTGCGTGTATGTCTAAGCTTGTAGCCGTAAAAGAGAACGCACAGGAGAGTTTTCCCTCGAAAAAATATGTCAGAATACCACATTGTAAGGAAATCCCTCATCGTGCGAAATTATCTTGTTTTTCCTTAACAACACGTTGTAACTCGAAAAGCTTTGGTGTTGCTTGTATGTCTAAGGGATCAGCCTCAAAAGAGAACACACAGGAGAGTTTTCTCTCAAAAGAATATGTAAGAAAACCACATTATAAGGAAATACAATGTTGCAGAGTAAAGACAAATATGTACGTTTTAAAAATACTTAAACTTTATGAGAAGAAATAACGCATCATTAAAAATTGTCTTATATTTCCTAAACAACAGGTTGTAACTCGAAAACATTTGGTGTTGTGTGTATGTCTAAACATGTAGCCTCAAAAGAGAACCCACAGGAGAATGTTCTCTCGAAAATATATATCAGAATACCACGTTTTAAGGAAATCCCGCATCGTGCGAAATTATCTTGTTTTTCCAAATTAACACATTGTAACTCGAAAAGCTTTGGTGTTGCTTGTATGTCTAAGCGTGTAGCCTCAAAAGAGAACGCACAGGAGGGTTTTCTCTCGAAAGAATATATATGAATATCATGTTATAAAGAAATACACTGTTGCAGAGTAAAGAAAAATATGTATGTATTAGAAATACTTAAACTTTACGAGAAGAAATAACGCATCGTGCAAAATTACCTTGTATATCCTAAACAACACATTGTAACTCAAAAAGATTTGGTGTTGCGTGTATGGCTAAACGTGTAGCCTCAAAAGAGAACCCACAGGAGAATTTTCTCTCGAAAAAATATGTCAGAATACCATGTTTTAAGGAAATCCCACATCTTGCGAAATTATCTGGTTTTTCCTAAACATCACGTTGTAACTCGAAAAGCTTTGGTGTTGCATGTATGTCTAAGCGTGTAGCCTCAAAAGAGAATGCACAGGAGAGCTTTATCTCGAAAGAATATGTCGGAATACCACTTTTTAAGGAAATCCCGCATCGTGCGAAATTATCTTGTTTTTCCTAAACAACACGTTGTAACTCGAAATGCTTTGGTATTGCGTGTATGTCTAAGCGTGTAGTCTCAAAAAGAGAACGCACAGGAGAGTTTTCTCTTGAAAGAATATGTAAGAATACCACGTTATAAGGAAATACGGTGTTGCAGATTAAAGACAAATACGTATGTATTAGAAATACTTAAACTTTACAAGTAGAAATAACTCATCGTACAAAATTATCTTGTATTTCCTAAACAACACGTTGTAACTCGAAAAGATTTGGTGTTGCGTGTATGTCTAAGTATATAGCCTCAAATGAGAAGGCACAGGACAATTTTCCCTCGAAAGAATATGTAAGAGTACCACGTTACAAGGAAATAGAGTGTTGCAGAGTAAAGACAAACAGGTACGTATTAGAAATACTTAAACTTTACAAGAAGAAATAACGCATCGTGCAAAATTATCTTGCTTTTCTTAAACAGCACGTTGTAACTCGAAAAGATTTTGTTTTGCGTGTATGTCTAAGCTTGTAGTCTCAAAGGAGAATGCCCAGGAGAGTTTTATCTCGAAAATATATGTCAGAATACCACGTTTTAAGGAAATCCCGCATCGTGAGAAATTATCATGTTTTCCTTAAACAAGATGTTGTAACTCGAAATGCTTTGGTATTGCGTGTATGTCTAAGCATGTAGCTTCAAAAGAGAACGCACAGGATAGTTTTCTCTCGAAAGAATATGTAAGAATACCACGTTATAAGGAAATACAGTGTTGCAGATTAAAGACAAATACGTACGTATTAGAAATACTTAAACTTTACAAGAAGAAATAACACATCGTACAAAATTATCTTGTATTTCCTAAACAACACATTGTAACTTGAAAAGATTTGGTATTGCGTGTATGTCTCAGTGTGTAGACTCAAAATGAAGGCACAGGACAATTTTCCCTCGAAAGAATATGTAAGAGTACCACGTTACAAGGAAATAGAGTGTTGCAGAGTAAAGACAAATACGTACGTATTAGAAATACTTAAACTTTACAAGAAGAAATAAGGCATTGTACAAAATTATCTTGCATGTCCTAAACAAAACGTTGTAACTCGAAATGATTTGGTGTTGCGTGTTTGTCTAAGAGTGTAGCCTCAAAAGAGAAGGCACAAGACAGTTTTCTCTCAAAAGAATATGTAAGAATACCAAGTTACAAGGAAATAGAGTGTTGCAGAGTAAAGACAAATACGTACGTATTAGAAATACTTAAACTTTATGGGAAGAAATAACGCTCCGTACAAAATTATCTTGTATTTCCTAAACAAAAAGTTGAAATTGGAAAGGATTTGGTGTTGTGTGTATGTCTAAGCTTGTAGCCGTAAAAGAGAACGCACAGGAGAGTTTTCCCTCGAAAAAAAATATGTCAGAATACCACATTTTAAGGAAATCCCTCATCGTGCGAAATTATCTTTTTTTTCCTAAACAACACGTTGTAACTCGAAAAGCTTTGGTGTTGCTTGTATGTCTAAGGGATCAGCCTCAAAAGAGAACGCACAGGAGAGTTTACTCTCAAAAGAATATGTAAGAATACCATGTTATAAGGAAATACAGTGTTGCAGAGTAAAGACAAATATGTATGTTTTAAAAATACTTAAGCTTCATGAGAAGCAATAACGCATCATAAAAAAATGTCTTGTATTTCCTAAACAACACGTTGTAACTCGAAAACATTTGGTGTTGTGTGTATGTCTAAACATGCAGCCTCAAAAGAGAACCCACAGGAGAATGTTCTCTCGAAAATATATATCAGAATACCACGTTTTAAGGAAATCCCGCATCGTGCGAAATTATCTTGTTTTTCCTAAATAACACATTGTAACTCGAAAAGCTTTGGTGTTACGTGTATGTCTAAGCGTGTCGCCTCAAAAGAGAATGAAGAGGATAGTTTTCTCTCGAACGAATTTTTAAGAATACCGCGTTATTAAGAAATACAGTGTTGCAGAGTAAAGACAAATAGGTAAGCATTAGAAATACTTAAACTTTACAAGTAGAAATAACACATCGTACAAAATTATCTTGTTTTTCCTAAACAACACGTTGTAACTCAAAAAGATTTGGTGTTGCGTGAATGTATAAGGGTACAGCCTCAAAAGAAAACGCACAGGAGAGGTTTCTCTCGAAAGAATATGTAAGAATACCACGTTTTAAGGAAATCCCGCATCTATTGTAACTCGAAAAGCTTTGGTGTTGCGTGTATGTCTAAGCGTGCAGCTTCAAAAGAGAACACATAGGAGAATTTTCTCTCGAAAGAATATGTAAGAATACAACGTTATAAGGAAATACAGTGTTGCAGAGTAAAGACAAATACATACGTTTTTGAAATACTTAAACTTTAAGAGAAGAAATAAGGCATCGTGCAAAATTATCTTGCTTTTCCTAAACAACACGTTGTAACTCGAAAAGATTTGCTGTTACGTGTATGGCTAAGCTGGTAGCCTCAAAAGAAAATGCACAGGAGTGTTTTCTCTCAAAAAAATATGTCAATATACCGCGTTTAAAGGAAATCCCGCATCGTGTGAAATTATCTTGTTTTTCGTAAACAACACGTTGTAACTTGAAAAGCTTTGGTGTTGCGTGTATGTCTAAGCATGTAGCCTCAAAAGAGAACGCACGGGCGAGTTTACCCTCGAAAGAATATGTAAGAATACCACGTGATAAGCAAATACAGTGTTGCAGAGTAAAGACAAATACATATGTATTAGAAATACTGAAAATGTACGAATAGAAATAACGCATCCTACAAAATTATCTAGTATTTCCTAAACAACAGGTTGTAACTCGAAAAGATTTGGTGTTGCTTGTAAGTCTAAATGTGTAGCCTCAAAAGAGTACCCACAGGAGAGTTTTTTCTCAAAAAATATGTCAGAATACCACGTTTTAAGGAAATCCTGCATTGTGCAAAATTATCTTGTTTTTCCTAAACAACACGTTGTAACTTGAAAAGATTTGGTGTTGCGTGTGTGTCTAAACGTGTAGCCTCAAAAGAGAACCCACAGGAGAATTTTCTCTCGATAAAATATGTCAGAATACCACGTTTTAAGGAAATCCCGCATCGTGCGAAATTATCTTGTTTTTCCTAAACAACACGTTGTAACTTGAAAAGATTTGGTGTTGCGTGTATGGCTAAACGTGTAGCCTCAAAAGAGAACCCACTGGAGAATTTACTCTCGTAAAAATATGTCAAAATACCATGTTTTAAGGAAATCCCGCATCTTGCGAAATTATCTTGTTTTTCCTAAACAACACGTTTTAACTCGAAAGGTTTTGGTGTTGCATGTATGTCTAAGCGTGTAGACTCAAAGGAGAATGCACAGGAGAGTTTTCTCTCGAAAGAATATGTAGGAATACCATGTTATAAGGAAATACAGTGTTGCAGAATAAAGACAAATACGTACGTATTAGAAATACTTAAACTTTACTTGAAGAAATAAAGCATCGTACCAAATTATCTTGTATTTCCTAAACAACACGTTGTAACTCGAAAAGATTTGGTGTTGCGTGTATGTCTAAGTGTGTAGCCTCAAAAGAGAAGGCACAGGACAGTTTTCTCTCGAAAGAATATGTAAGAATACCACTATACAAGGAAATAGAGTTTTGCAGAGTAAAGACAAATACGTACGTATTAGAAATACTTAAACTTTACGAGAGAAATAAGGCATCGTGCAAAATTATCTGGTTTTTCCTAAACAACACCTTGTAACTCGAAAAGATTTGGTGTTGCGTGTATGACTAAGCGTGTAGCCTCAATAGAGAACGCCCAGGAGATTTTTCTCTTGAATGAATATGTCAGAATACCATGTTTTAAGGGAATCCCGCATCGTGCGAAATTATCTTGTTTTTACCTAAAGAACCAGTTTTAACTCGAAAAGCTTTGATGTTGCGTGTATGTCTAAGTGTGTAGCCTCAGATGAGAATGCACAGGAGAGTTTTCTCTCAAAAGAATATGTAAGAATACCTAGTTACAAGGAAATAAAGTGTTGAAGCGTAAAGACAAATACGTACTTATTAGAAATACTTAAACTTTACGAGAAGAAATAACGCATCATACAAAATTATCTAGTATTTCCTAAACAACATGTTGTAACTCGAAAAGATTTGGTGTTGCATGTATGTCTAAGCATGTAGAATCAAAAGAGAATGCACCGGAGAGTTTTCTCTCGAAAAAATTAGTCAGAATACCACATTTTAAGGAAATCCCGCATAGTGCGAAATTATCTTGTTTTTCCTACACAACACGTTGTAACTCGAAAACATTTGGTGTTGCGTGTATGTCTAAACATGTAGCCTCAAAAGAGAACCCACAGCAGAATGTTCTCTCGAAAAAATATATCAGAATACCACGTTTTAAGGCAATCCCGTACAAAATTATCTTGTATATCCTAAACAACACTTTGTAACTCGAAATGATTTGGTGTTGTGTGTATGTCTAAGTTTGTAGCCACAAAAGAGAAGGCACAGGACAGTTTTCGCTCGAAAGCATATGTAAGAATACCATGTTATAAGGAAATACAGTGTTGCAGAGTAAAGACAAATACGTACGTATTAGAAATACTTAAACTTTACGAGAAGAAATAACGCATCGTGCAAAATTCTCTTGTTTTTCCTAAACAGCACGTTGTAACTACAAAAGATTTTGTGTTGCATGTATGTCTAAGTGTGTAGCCTCAAAAGAGAACGCGCAGGAGAGTTTTCTCACGAAAAAATATGTAAGAATACCCCGTTATAAGGAAATAAAGTGTTGCAGACTAAAGACAAATACATACGTATTAGAAATACTTAAACTTTACGAGAAGAAATAACGCATCAAAAAAAATTATCTAGTATTTCCTAAACAACATGTTGTAACTCGAAAAGATTTGGTGTTGCGTGTATGTCTAAGCATGTAGACTCAAAAGAGTATGCACAGGAGAGTTTTCTCTCTAAAAAATATGTCAGAATACCACATTTTAAGAAAATCCAGCATCGTGCGAAATTATCTTGTTTTTTCCTAAACAACACGTTTTAACTCGAAAAGCTTTGGTGTTGCTTGTATGTCTAAGTGTGTAGCCTCTGAATAGAATGCACAGGAGAGTTTTCTCTCGAAAGAATATGTCATAATACCCCGTTACAAGGAAATACAGTGTTGCAGAGTAAAGACAAATACGTACATATTAGAAATAATTTCACTTCACGAGAAGAAATAACGCATCGCAAAAAAATTATCTTGTATTTCCTAAACAACACTTTGTAACTCGAAAAGATTTGTTGTTGCGTGTATGTCTAAATGTGTATCCTCAAAAGAGAACCCACAGGAGAATTTTCTATCCAAAAAATATGTCAGAATACCACGTTTTAAGGAAATACTGCATCATGCGAAATTATCTTGTTTTTCCTAAACAACACGTTGTAACTCGAAAAGCTTTGGTGTTGCGTGTATGTCTAAGAATGTAGCCTCAAAGGCGAATGCACAACAGAGTTTTCTCTCGAAAGAATATGTAAAAATTCCACATATTATAACGGAATAAATTGTTGCAGAGTAAAAACATATACGTACGTATTAGAAATACTTAAACTTTACGAGAAGAAATAACGCATCGTAAAAATTATCCTGTATTTCCTAAACAACACGTTGTAACTCGAAAAGATTTGGTGTTGCATGTATGGCTAAACGTGTAGCCTAAAAAGAGCACCCACAGTAGAATTTTCTCCGAAAAAATATGTCAGAATACCAAGTTTTAAGGAAATCCTGCAATGTGCGAAATTTTCTTGTTTTTCCTAAACAACACGTTGTAACTCGAAAACCTTTGGTGTTGCTTGTATGTCTCAGCGTGTAGCCTAAAAAGAGAACGCACAGGAGAGTTTTCTCTCGATAAAATATGTCACAAAACCACGTTTTAAAGAAATCCTGCATAATGCGAAATTATCTTGTTTTTCCTAAACAATATGTATTAACTAGAAAAGGTTTGGTGTTGCGTGTATGTCTAATTGTGTAGCCTCAAAAGATAATGCACAGGAGAGTTTTCTCTCACAAGATATGTAAGAATACCACTTTACAAGAAAATACAGTTTTGCAGACTAAAGACAAATGCGTACATATTAGCAATACTTAAACTTTACGAGAAGAAATAACGCATCGTACAAAATTATCTTGTATTTCCTAAACAACACGTTGTAACTCGAAAGGATTTGGTGTGGCGTATATGTCTAAGCATGTAGCCTCAAAAGAGAATGCACAGGAGAGTTTTCTCCCGAAAAAATATGTCAGAATACCACGTTTTAAGGAAATCCCGCATCGTGCGAAATTATCTTGTTTTTCCTAAACAACACGTTTTAACTGGAAAAGCTTTGGTGTTGCTTGTATGTCTAAGCTTGTAGCCAAAAAAGAGAATGCACAGGAGAGTTTTCTCTCGAAAAAATATGAATACCACTTTGTATGGAAATCCCGCATCGTGCAAAATTATCTTGTTTTTCCTAAACAACACGTTGTAACTCGAAATGCTTTGTTATTGCGTGTATGTCTAAGCTTGTAGCCTCAAAAGAGAATGCACAGGAGAGTTTTCTCTCGAAAGAATATGTAAGAATACCACGTTATAAGGAAATACAGTGTTACAGATTAAAGACAAATACGTAAGTATTAGAAATACTTAAACTTTACTCGAAGAAATAAAGTATCGTAGAAAAGTATCTTGTATTTCCTAAACAACACACTGTAACTCGAAATGATTTGGTGTTGCGTGTATGTCTAATTTTGTAGCCTCAAAAGGGAAGACACAGGACATTTTTCTCTAGAAAGCATAGGTAAGAATACCACGTTACAAGGAAATAGAGTGTTGCAGAGTAAAGACAAATACGTACTTATTAGAAATACTTAAACTTGACAAGAAGAAATAACACATCCTACCAAATTATCTTGCATTTCCTAAACAGCACGTTGTAATTCGAAAAGATTTCGTGTTGCGTGTATGTTTAAGTGTGTAGCCTCAAAAGAGAAGGCACAGGACAGTTTTCTCTTGAAAGAATATGTACGAATACCATGTTACACGGAAATAGAGTGTTGCAGAGTAAAGACAAATACGTACTTATTACAAATACTTAAACTTGACAAGAAGAAATAAAGCATCGTACAAAATTATCTTGTATTTCCTAAACAACACGTTGTAACTCGAAATGATGTGGTGTTGCGTGTATTTCTAATTTTGTAGCCTCAAAAGAGAAGGCACAGGACAGTTTTCTCTCGAAAGCATATGTAAGAATACCACGTTACAAGGAAATAGAGTGTTGCAGAGTAAAGACAAATACGTACTTATTAGCAATACTTAAACTTGACAAGAAGAAATAAAGCATCGTACAAAATTATCTTGTATTTCCTAAACAACACGTTGTAACTCGAAATGATGTGGTGTTGCGTGTATGTCTAATTTTGTAGCCTCAAAAGAGAAGGCACAGGACAGTTTTCTCTCGAAAGCATATGTAAGAATACCACGTTACAAGGAAATAGAGTGTTGCAGAGTAAAGACAAATATGTACTTATTAGCAATACTTAAACTTGACAAGAAGAAATAATGCATCGTACCAAATTATCTTGCATTTCCAAAACAAAACGTTGTAACTCGAAAAGATTTCGTGTTGCGTGTATGTCTAAGTGTGTAGCCTCAAAAGAGAAGGCACAGGAAAGTTTTCTATTGAAAGAATATGTAAGAATACCACGTTACAAGGAAATAGAGTGTTGCAGAGTAAAGACAAATACGTACTTATTAGAAATACTTAAACTTGACAAGAAGAAATAACGCATCATACAAAATTATCTTGCATTTCCTAAACAACACGTTGTAACTCGAAAAGATTTGGTGTTGCGTATATGTCTAAGTGAGTAGCCTCAAAAGAGAAGGCACAGGACAGTTTTCTCTCGAAAGAATATGTAAGAATACCACGTTACAAGGAAATAGAGTGTTGCAGAGTAAAGACAAATACGTACGAATTAGAAATACTTAAACTTAATGAGAAGAAATAACGCTCCATAAAAAATTATCTTGTATTTCCTAAACAACAAGTTGAAATTGGAAAAGATTTGCTGTTGCTTGTATGTCTAAGCTTGTAGCCGTGAAAGAGAACGCACAGGAGAGTTTTCCCTCGAAAAAATATGTCAGAATACCACATTTTAAGGAAATCCCGCATCGTGCAAAATTATCTTGTTTTTCCTACACAACACGTTGTAACTCGAAAAGCTTTGGTGTTGTGTGTATGTCTAAGGGTGCAGCCTCAAAAGAGAACGCACAGGAGAGTTTTCTCTCGAAAGAATATGTAAGAATAACAAATTATAAGGAAATACAGTGTTGCAGAGTAAAGACAAATATGTACGTATTAGAAATACTTAAACTTAATGAGAAGAAATAATGCATCGTAAAAAATTTTCTTGTATTTCCTAAACAACACGTTGTAACTCGAAAACATTTGGTGTTGCGTGTATGTCTAAACATGTAGCCTCAAAAGAGAACCCACAGGAGAATGTTCTCTCGAAAAAATATATCAGAATACCACGTTTTAAGGAAATCCCACATCGTGCGAAATTATCTTGTTTTTCCTAAACAACATGTTGTAACTCGAAAAGCTTTGGTGTTGCTTCTATGTCTAAGCGTGTAGCCTCAAAAGAGAAAGCACAGGTTAGTTTTCTCTCGAAAGAATATGTAAGAATACTACATTATAAGGAAATACAATGTTGCAGAGTAAAGACAAATATGTACGTATTAGAAATACTTAAACTTTATGAGAAGAAATAACGTATCGTGCAAAATTATCTTGTATATCCTAAACAACACGTTGTAACTCGAAAACATTTGGTGTTGCGTGTATGGCTAAACGTGTAGCCTCAAAAGAGAAGCCACAGGAGAATTTTCTCTCGAAAAAAAATATGTCAGAATACCATGTTTTAAGGAAATCCTGCATCGTGCGAAATTATATTGTTTTTCTTAAACAACACGTTGTAACTCGAAAAGTTTGGTGTTGCATGTATGTCTAAGCATGAAGACTCAAAAGAGAACACACAGGAGAGTTTTCTCTCGAAAGAATATGTAATAATACCACGTTATAAGGAAATACAGTATTGCAGAGTAAAGACAAATACTTACGTATTAGAAATACTTAAACTTTACTCGAAGAAATAATGCATCATACAAAATTATCTTGTATTTCCTAAATAACACGGTGTAACTCGAAAAGATTTGTTGTTGCCTGTATGTCTAAGTGTGTAGCCTCAAAAGTGAAGGCACAGGACAGTTTTTTCTCGAAAGAATATGTAAGAATACCACGTTAATGGAAATAGATTGTTGCAGAGTAAAGACAAATACGTACATATTAGAAATACTTAAATTTTACGAGAAAAAATAACGCATCGTGAAAAATTATCTTGTTTTTCCTAAACAACACGTTGTAACTCGAAAAGATTTGGTGTTGCGTGTATGACTAAGCGTGTATCCTCAAAAGAGAACGCCCAGGAGAGTTTTCTCTCGAATGAACATGTCAGAATACCACGTTTTAAGGAAATCCCGCATCGTGCGAAATTATCTTGTTTTTACCTAAACAACCAGTTTTAACACGAATAGCTTTGGTGTTGAGTGTATGTCTAAGTGTGTAGCCTCAGAAGAGAACAGACAGGAGAGTTTTCTCTCAAAAGAGTATGTAAGAATACCTCATTACAAGGAAATACAGTGTTGCAGAGTAAAGACAAATACGTACGTATTAGAAATACTTAAAACTTTATGAGAAGAAATAACGCATTGTAAGAAATTATATTGCATTTCCTAAACAAGACGTTGTAACTCGAAAAGAATTGGTGTTGCGTGTATGTCTAAGTGTGTAGCCTCAAAAGAGAAGGCACAGGACAGTTTTCTCTCAAAAGAATATGTAAGAATACCACGTTACAAGGAAATAGAGTGTTGCAGAGTAAAGACAAATACGTACGTATTAGAAAAACTTAAACTTTACGAGAAGAAATAACGCATTGTGCAAAAATATCATGTTTTTCCTAAACAACACGTTGTAACTAGAAAAGCTTTGGTGTTCCGTGTATGTCTAGGCGTGTAGCCTCAAAAGAGAACGCAGAGGAGAATTTTCTCTCGAAAGAATATATAAGAATACCACGATATAAGGAAATACAATGTTACAGAATAAAAACAAATACGTACGTATGAGAAATACTTAAACTTTATGAGAAGAAATAACGCATCGTACAAAATTATCTTGTATTTCCTAAACAACACATTGTAACTCGAAAGATTTGGTGTTGCGTGTATGTCTAAGCGTGTAGCCTCAAAAGAGAACGCACAGGAGATTTTTCACTCGAAAAAAATATGTCAGAATACCACGTTTTAAGGAAATCCCACATCGTGCGAAATTATCTTGTTTTTCCTAAACAACACGTTGTACCTCGAAAGGCTTTGGTGTTGTGTGTATGTCTAAGCGTGTAGCCTCAAAAGAGAACACACAGGAGAGTTTGCTCTCCAAAGAATATGTAAGAATACCACGTTATAAGGAAATACAGTGTTGCAGAGTAAAGACAAATGTGTACCTATTAGAAATACTTAAACTTTACGAGAAGAAATAGCGCATCATAAAAATTATCTTTTATTTCCTAAACAACACGTTGTAACTCAAAAGGATTTGGTGTTACATGTATTTCTAAGCGTGTAGCCTCAAAAGAGAACCCACAGGAGAATTTTCTCTCGAAAAAATATGTCAGAATACCACGTTTTAAGGAAATCCTGCATCGTGGGAAATTATCTTGTTTTTCCTAAACAACACGTTGTAACTTGAAAATCTTTGTTGTTGTGTGTATGTCTAAGCATGTAACCTCAAAAGGGAATGCACAGGAGAGTTTTCCCTCAGAAGAATATGTAAGAATACCATGTTATAAGGAAATACAGTGTTGCAGAGTAAAGACAACTAAGAACGTATTGGAAATACTTAAACTTTACGAGAAGAAATCCCGCATCGTGCAAAATTATCTTGTTTTTACTAAACAAGTTGTAACTCGAAAAGATTTGGTGTTGTGTGCATGACTAAGTGTGTAGCCTCAAAATAGAATGCACATGAGAGTTTTCTCTCGAAGACATATGTCACAATACCATGTTTTAAGGAAATCCCGCATAGTGTGAAATTATCTTGTTTTTCCTAAACAATACGTTGTAACTTGAAAAGCTTTGGTGTTGCGTGTATGTCTAAGTGTGTAGCCTCAAATGAGAACGCACAGGAGAGTTTTCTCTCAAAAGAATATGTAAGAATACCACATTACAAGGAAATAGAGTGTTGCAGAGTAAAGACAAATACATACGTATTAGAAATACTTAAACATTACGAGAAGAAATAACGCATTGTACAAAATTATCTTGTATTTCCTAAACAACACGTTGTAATTCAAAACGATTTGGTCTTGCATGTATGTCTAAGCATATAGCCTCAAAAGAGAACCCACAGGAGAATTTTCTCTCGGAATACTAATTCAGAATACCACGTTTTAAGAAAATCCCGCATCTAGCTAAATTACCATGTTTTTCCTAAACAACACATTGTAACTCGAAAGCTTTGGTGTTGCGTGTATATCTAAGCATGTAGCCTCAAAAGAGAACGCACAGGAGAGTTTCCTCAGAAAAGAATATGTAAGAATAACACGTTATAAGGTAATACAGTGTTGCAGAGTAAAGACAAATACGAACGTATTTGAAATACTTAAACTTTATGAGAAGAAATAACGCATCGTGAAAATTTATCTTGTTTTTCCTAAACAACACGTTGTAACTAGAAAAGATTTGGTGTTGTGTGTATGACTAAGCGTGTAGCCTCAAAAGAGAATGCACAGGATAGTTTTCTCTCAAAAAAATATGTCAGAATACCACGTTTTAAGGAAATCCTGCATCGTGCGAAATTATCTTGTTTTTCCTAAACAACACGTTTTAACTCGAAAAGCTTTGGTGTTGCGTGTATGTCTAAGCATGTAGCTTCAAAAGAGAACGCACATGAGAGTTTTCCTTCAAAGGAATATGTCAGAATACCACGTTTTAAGGAAATCCCGCATCGTGCGAAATTATCTTGTTTTTCCTAAACAACACGTTGTAACTCGAAAAGCTTTGGTGTTGCGTGTATGTCTAAGTGTGTAGCCTCAAAAGAGAACGTACAGGAGAGTTTTCTCTCGAAAGAAAACGTAAGAATACCACATTAAAGGAAATAGAGTGTTGGAGAGTAAAGACAAATTCGAACTTATTTGAAATACTTAAACTTTACGAGATGAAATCCCACATCGTGAAAATTATCTTGTTTTTCCTAAACAACACGTTGTAACTCGAAAAGATTTGATGGTACGTGTATGTCTAAGCATGTAGCCTCAAAAGAGAATGCACAGGAGAGTTTTCTCTCAAAAAAATATGTCAGAATACCACGTTTTAAGGACATCCCGCATCGTGCGAAATTATCTTCTTTTTCCTAAACAACCTGTTGTAACTCAAAAAGATTTGGTGTTGCCTGTATGTCTAAGCGTTTAGCCTCAAAAGAGAATGAACAGGAGAGTTTTCTCTCAAAAAAATATGTCAGAATACCACGTTTTAAGGAAATACTGCAGTGTGCGAAATTATCTTTTTTATCCTAAACAAAGTGTTGTAACTCGAAAAGCATTGGTGTTGCGTTTTGTCTAAGCGTGCATCCTCAAAAGAGAACGCACAGGAGAGTTTCTCTCGAAAAAATATGTCAGAATACCACGTTTTAAAGAAATCCTGCATCGTGTGAAAATATCTTCTTTTTCCTAAACAACACATGGTAACTGGAAAAGCTTTGGTGTTGCGTGTATGTCTAAGTGTGTAGCCTCAAAAGAGAAAGCACAGGACAGTTTTCTCTCGAAAAAATATGTCAGAATACCACGTTTTAAGAAAATCCCGTATCGTGAGAAATTATCTTGTTTTTCCTAAACAACTTGTTGTAACTCGAAAAGCTGTGGTATTGCCTTTTTGTCTAAGCATGCAGCCACAAAAGAGAACGCACAGGAGAGTTTTCTCTCGAAAGAATATGTAAGAATACCACGTTATAAGGAAATATAGTGTTGCAGAGTAAAGACAAATACGTACGTATAGGAAATACTTAAACTTTACGAGAAGAAATAATGCATCGTGCAAAATTATCTTGTTTTTCCTAAACAACACGTTGTAACTCGAAAAGATTTGGTGTTGCGTGCATGTCTAAGCTTGTAGCCTCTAATGAGAACGAACAGGAGTGTTTTCTTTTGAAAAAATATTTCAGAATAAAACGTTTTAAGGAAATCCTGCATCGTGGAAATTATCTTGTTTTTCCTAAACAACAAGAAGTAACTCAAAAAGCTTTGGTGTTGTGTTTTTGTCTAAGCGTGCAGCCTCAAAAGAAAATGGACAGGAGAGTTTCTCTCGAAAAAATATGTCAGAATACCACGTTTTAAAGAAATCCTGCATCGTGTAAAAATATCTTCTTTTTCCTAAACAACACATGGTAACTGGAAAAGCTTTGGTGTTGCGTGTATGTCTAAGTGTGTAGCCTCAAAAGAGAAAGCACAGGACAGTTTTCTCTCGAAAAAATATGCCAGAATTCCATGTTTTAAGAAAATCCCGTATCGTGAGAAATTATCTTGTTTTTCCTAAACAACTTGTTGTAACTCGAAAAGCTGTGGTGTTGCTTTTTTGTCTAAGCGTGCAGCCACAAAAGAGAACGCACAGGAGAGTTTTCTCTCGAAAGAATATGTAAGAATACTACGTTATAAGGAAATATAGTGTTGCAGAGTAAAGACAAATACGTACGTATAGGAAATACTTAAACTTTACGAGAAGAAATAATGCATCATGCAAAATTATCTTGTTTTTCCTAAACAACACATTGTAACTCGAAAAGATTTGGTGTTGCGTGCTTGTCTAAGCTTGTAGCCTCTAATGAGAACGAACAGGAGAGTTTTCTCTTGAAAAAATATTTCAGAATAAAACGTTTTAAGGAAATCCTGCATCGTGGAAATTATCTTGTTTTTCCTAAACAACAAGAAGTAACTCGAAAAGCTTTGGTGTTGTGTTTTTGTCTAAGCATGCAGCCTCAAAAGAAAATGCACAGGAGTGTTTCTCCCGAAAAAATATGTCAGAATACCACGTTTTAAGGAAATCCTGCATCGTGCGAAAATATCTTGTTTTTCCTAAACAACACGTTGTAACTCGAAAAGATTTGGTGTTGCGTGTATGGCTAAACGTGTAGCCTCAAAAGAGAAACCACAGGAGAATTTTCTCTCGAAAAAATATGTCAGACTACGACGTTTTAAGGAAATCCTGCATCTTGCGAAATTATCTTGTTTTTCCTAAACAACACGTTGTAACTCGAAAAGCTTTGGTGTTGCATGTATGTCTGAGCGTGTAGACTCGAAAGAGAACGCACAGGAGAGTTTTCTCTCGAAAGAATATGTAGGAATACCACATTATAAGGAAATACACTGTTGCAGAATAAAGACAAATGCGTACGTACTAGAAATACTTAAATTTTATGAGAAGAAATAACGCATCATACAAAATTTTCTTGCATTTCCTAAACAACACGTTGTAACTCGAAAACATTTGGTGTTGCGTGTATGTCTAAACATGTAGCCATAAAAGATATCCCACAGGAGAATGTTCTCTCGAAAATATATATCAGAATACCACGTTTTAAGGAAATCCCGCATCGTGCGAAATTATCTTGTTTTTCCTAAACAACACATTGTAACTCGAAAAGCTTTGGTGTTGCTTGTATGTCTAAGCATGTAGCCTCAAAAGAGAACGCACAGGAGAGTTTTCTCTCGAAAGAATATATATGAATATCACGTTATAAGGAAATACAGTGTTGCAGAGTAAAGAAAAATATGTATGTATTAGAAATACTTAAACTTTACGAGAAGAAACAAGGCATTGTGCAAAATTATCTTGTATATCCTAAACAACACGTTGTAACTCGAAAAGCTTTGGTGTTGCATGTAGGTCTAAGCCTGTAGACTCAAAAGAGAACATACAGGAGAGTTTTCTCTCGAAAGAATATGTAGGAATACCACATTATAAGGGAATACAGTGTTGCAGAATAAAGAAAAATACGTACGTATTAGAAATACTTAAACTTTACTCGAAGAAATAACGCATCGTACAAAATTATCTTGTATTTCCTAAACAACACGTTGTAACTCGAAAAGATTTGGTGTTGCGTGTATGTCTAAGTGTGTAGCCTCAAAAGAGAAGGCACAGGACAGTTTTCCCTCGAAAATATATGTAAGAATACCACGTTACAAGGAAATACATTTTTGAAGAGTAAAGACAAATACGTACATATTAGAAATACTTAAACTTTACGATAAGAAATAATGCATCGTAAAAAATTATCTTGTATTTCCTAAACAACACGTTGTAACTCGAAAAGATTTGGTGTTGCATGTATGTCTAAACGTGTAGCCTCAAAAGAGCATTGACAGGAGAATTTTCTCCGAAAAAATATGTCAGAATACCAAGTTTTAAGGAAATCCTGCAACGTGTGAAATTATTTTGTTTTTCCTAAACAACACGTTGTAACTCGAAAACCTTTGGTGTTGCTTGTATATCTCAGCGTGTAGCCTCAAAAGAGAACGCACAGAAGAGTTTTCTCTCGAAAAAATATGTCAGAATACCACGTTTTAAGGAAATCCCGCATCGTGCGAAATTATCTTGTTTTTCCTAAACAACATGTTGTAACTCGAAAAGCTTTGGTGTTGCGTGTATGTCTAAGCGTGTAGCCTCAAAAGATAATGCACAGGAGAGTTTTCTCTCGAAAGAATATGTAAGAATACCACGTTATAAGGAAATACAGTGTTGCAGAGTAAAGACAAATACGTAGGTATTGGAAATACTTAAACTTTACGAGAAGAAATAAAGCATCGTGCAATATTATATTGTTTTTCCTAAACAACACGTTGTAACTCGAAAGGACTTGGTGTTGTTTGCATGTCTAAGCTTGTAGCCTCAAAAGAGAATGCACAGGAGAATTTTATCTCGAAAATATATGTTAGAATACCACTTTTTAAAGAAATCCCACATCATGCGAAATTATCTTGCTTTTCCTAAACAACACGTTGTAACTCGAAATGCTTTGGTATTTCGTGTATGTCTAAGCGTGTGGTCTCAAAAGAGAACGCACAGGAGAGTTTTCGCTCGAAAGAATATGTAAGAATACCATGTTATAAGGAAATACAGTGTTGCAGATTAAAGACAAACACGTACGAATTAGAAATACTTAAACTTTACTCGAAGAAATAATGCATCGTACAAAATTATCTTGTATTTCCTAAACAACACGTTGTAACTCGAAAAGATTTGGTGTTGTTTGCATGTCTAAGCTTGTAGCCTCAAAAGAGAATGCACAGGAGAATTTTATCTCGAAAATATATGTTAGAATACCACTTTTTAAAGAAATCCCACATCATGCGAAATTATCTTGCTTTTCCTAAACAACACGTTGTAACTCGAAATGCTTTGGTATTTCGTGTATGTCTAAGCGTGTGGTCTCAAAAGAGAACGCACAGGAGAGTTTTCGCTCGAAAGAATATGTAAGAATACCATGTTATAAGGAAATACAGTGTTGCAGATTAAAGACAAACACGTACGAATTAGAAATACTTAAACTTTACTCGAAGAAATAATGCATCGTACAAAATTATCTTGTATTTCCTAAACAACACGTTGTAACTCGAAAAGATTTGGTATTGCGTGTATGTCTAAGTGTGTAGCCTCAAAAGAGAAGGCACAGGACAATTTTCCCTCGAAAGAATATGTAAGAGTACCATGTTACAAGGAAATAGAGTGTTGTAGAGTAAAGACAAATACGTACGTATTAGAAATACTTAAACATTACGAGAAGAAATAACGCATCATACAAAATTATCTTGCATTTCCAGCACAACACGTTGTAACTCGAAATAATTTGTTGTTGTGTGTGCATGTCTAAGTGTGTAGCCTCAAAAGAGAAGGCACAGGACAGTTTTCACTCGAAAGAATATGTAAGAATACCACGTTACAAGGAAATAGAGTGTTGCAGAGTAAAGACAAATACGTACGTATTAGAAATACTTAAACTTTATGAGAAGAAATAACGCTCCGTACCAAATTATCTTGTATTTCCTAAACAAAAAGTTGAAATTGGAAAGGATTTGGTGTTGCGTGTATGTCTAAGCTTGTAGCCGTAAAAGAGAACGCACAGGAGATTTTTCCCTCGGAAAAAAAAATATGTCAGAATACCACGTTTTAAGGAAATCCCTCATCGTGCGAAATTACCTTGTTTTTCCTAAACAACACGTTGTAACTTGAAATGTTTTTGTGTTGCGTGTATGTCTAAGGGTGCAGCCTCAAAAGAGAATGCACAGGAGAGTTTTCTCTCGAAAGAATATGTAAGGATACCACGTTATAAGGAAATACAGTGTTGCAGAGTAAAGACAAATATGTAGGTTTTAAAAATACTTAAACTTTATGAGAAGAAATAACGCATCCTAAAAAATTTTTTTGTATTTCCTAAACAACACGTTGTAACTCGAAAAAATTTGGTGTTTCGTGTATGTCTAAACATGTAGCCTCAAAAGAGAACCCACAGGAGAATGTTCTCTCGAAAAAATATATCAGAATACCACGTTTTAAGGAAATCCCACATCATGCGAAATTATCTTGTTTTTCCTAAACAACACGTTGTAACTTGAAAAGATTCGGTGTTGCGTGTATGGCTAAACGTCTAGCCTCAAAAGAGAACCCACAGGAGAATTTACTCTTGAAAAAATATGTCAGAATACCATGTTTTAAGGAAATCCCGCATCTTGCGAAATTATCTTGTTTTTCCTAAACAACACGTTGTAACTCGAAAAGTTTTGGTGTTGCATGTATGTCTAAGCATGTAAATTCAAAGGATAATGCACAGGAGAGTTTTCTCTCGAAAGAATATGTAGGAATACCACGTTATAAGGAAATACAGTGTTGCAGAATAAAGACAAATACGTACGTATTAGAAATACTTAAAATTTACTTGATGAAATAAAGCATCGTACAAAATTATCTTGTATTTCCTAAACAACACGTTGTAACTCGAAAAGATTAGGTGTTGCGTGTATGTCTAAGTGTGTAGCCTCAAAAGAGAAGGCACAGGACAGCTTTCTCTCGAAAGAATATTTAAGAATACCACTATACAAGGAAATAGAGTGTTGCAGAGTAAAGACAAATACGTACGTATTAGAAATACTTAAACTTTATGAGAGAAATAAGGCATCGTGCAAAATTATCTGGTTTTTCCTAAACAACACGTTGTAACTCGAAAGGATTTGGTGTTGCGTGTATGACTAAGCATGTAGCCTCAATAGAGAACGCCCAGGAGAGTTTTCTCTTGAATGAATATGTCAGAATACCATGTTTTAAGGAAATCCCGCATCGTGCGAAATTATCTTGTTTTTACCTAAAGAACCAGTTTTAACTCGAAAAGCTTTGGTGTTGCGTGTATGTCTAAGTGTGTAGTCTCAGATGAGAACGCACAGGAGAGTTTTCTCTCAAAAGAATATGTAAGAATACCTCGTTACAAGGAAATACAGTGTTGAAGCGTAAAGACAAATACGTACTTATTAGAAATACTTAAACTTTACGAGAAGAAATAACGCATCATACAAAATTATCTAGTATTTCCTAAACAACATGTTGTAACTCGAAAAGATTTGGTGTTGCGTGTATGTCTAAGCATGTAGAATCAAAAGAGAATGCACCGGAGAGTTTTCTCTCGAAAAAATTTGTCAGAATACCACGTATTAAGGAAATCCCACATAGTGCGAAATTATCTTGTTTTTCCTTAACAACACATTGTAACTCGAAAAGCTTTGGTGTTGCGTGTATGTCTAAGCGTGCAGCCTCAAAAGAGAATGCACAGGTGAGTTTTCTCTCGAAAGAATATGTAAGAGTACCACGTGATAAAGAAATACAGTGTTGCAGAGTAAAGACAAATACGTACGTATTAGAAATTCTTAAACTTTATGAGAAGAAATAATGCATCATACAAAATTATCTAGTATTTCCTAAACAACATGTTGTAACTCGAAAGATTTGGTGTTGTGTGTATGTCTAAGCATATAGACACAAAAGAGAATGCACAGGAGAGTTTTCTCTCGAAAAAATATGTCAGAATACCACATTTTAAGGAAATCCGGCATCGTGCAAAATTATCTTGTTTTTTCCTAAACAACATGTTTTAACTCGAAAAGCTTTGGTGTTGCGTGTATGTCTAAGTGTGTAGCCTCAGATGAGTATGCATAGGAGAGTTTTCTCTTGAAAGAATATGTCAGAATACCCCGTTACAAGGAAATGCACTGTTGCAGAGTAAAGACAAATACGTATGTATTAGAAATCCTTACACTTTACGAGAAGAAATAACGCAAGGCACAAAATTATCTTGTATTTCCTAAACAACACGTTGTAACTAGAAAGGATTTGGTGTTGCGTGTATGTCTAAATGTGTAGCCTCAAAAGAGAACCCACAGGAGAATTTTCTCTCGAAAAAATATGTCAGAATATCACGTTTTAAGGAAATACTGCATCATGTGAAATTATCTTGTTTTTCCTAAATAACACGTTGTAACTCGAAAAGCTTTGGTGTTGCGTGTATGTCTACGTGTGTAGCCTCAAAAGAGAACGGACAAGAGAATTTTCTCTTGAAAGAATATGTAAGAATTCCACGTTATAACGGAATACAATGTTGCAGAGTAAAGACATACACATACGTATTAGAAATACTTAAACTTTACGAGAAGAAATAATGCATCATGCAAAATTATCCTGTTTTTCCTAAACAACATGTTGTAACTCGAAAAGATTTGCTGTTGCGTGTATGACTAAGCGTGTATCCTCAAAAGAGAATGCACAGGAGAGTTTTCTCTCGAAAAAATATGTCAGGATACCACGTTTTAAGAAAATCCCGCTTCATGCAAAATTATCTTGTTTTTCCTAAACAACTTGCTGTAACTCGAAAAGCTTTGGTGTTGCGTTTTTGTCTAAGGTGCAGCCTCAAAAGAGAACGCACAGGAGAGTTTTCTCTCGAAAGAATAAGTACGAATACCACGTTATAAGGAAATATAGTGTTGCAGAGTAAAGACAAATACGTACGTAATAGAAATACTTACACTTTACGAGAAGAAATAATGCATTGTGCAAAATAATCTTGTTTTTCCTAAACAACACGTTGTAACTCGAAAAGATTTGTTGTTGCGTGTATGTCTAAGCTTGTAGCCTCACAAGAGAATGCACAGGAGAGTTTTCTCTCGAAAGAATATGTAAGAATACCACGTTATAAGGAAATATAGTGTTGCAGAGTAAAGACAAATACGTACGTATTAGAAATACTTAAACTTTAAGAGAAGAAATAACGCATCATGCAAAATTATCTTGTTTTTCCTAAACAACACGTTGTAACTCGAAAAGCTTTGGTGTTGCGTGTATGTCTAAGCGTGCAGCCTCAAAAGAGAATGCATAGGAGAATTTTCTCCCAGAAGAATATTTAAGATTACCACGGTATAAGGAAATACAGTGTTGGAAAGTAAAGGCAAATACATAGGTATTGGAAATACTTAAACTTTAAGAGAAGCAATAAGTCATCATGCAAAATTATCTTGTTTTTCCTAAACAACACGTTGTAACTCGAAAAGATTTGGTGTTACGTGTATGTCTAAGCTGGTGGCCTCAAAAGAGAACGCACGGGAGTGTTTTCTCTCGAAAAAATATGTCAATATACCACGTTTGAAGGAAATCCCGCATGGTGTGAAATTATCTTGTTTTTCCTTAACAACAAGTAGTAACTTGAAAAGCTTTGGTGTTGCGTGTTTGTCTAAGCGTGTATCCACAAAGGAGAATGCAAAGGCGAGTTTACTCTCGAAAGAATATGTAAGAATACCAAGTGATAAGCAAATACAGTGTTGCAGAGTAAAGACAAATACGTACGTATTAGAAATACTTAAAATGTATGAGAAGAAATAACGCATCATTCAAAATTATCTTGTATATCCTAAACAACACGTTGTAACTCGAAAAGATTTGGTGTTGTGTGTATGTCTAAACGTGTAGCCTCAAAAGAGAACCCACAGGAGTATTTTCTCTCAAAAAAATTTGTCAGAATACCACGTTTTAAGGAAATCCTGCATCGTGCGAAATTATCTTGTTTTTCCTAAACAACATGCTATAACTCAAAAAGCTTTGGTGTTGTGTGTATGTCTAAGTGTGTAGCCTCAAAAAAAGAATGCACAGGAAAGTTTTCTCTCGCAAGAATATATAAGAATACCACGTTACATGGAAATACAGTTTTACAGAGTAAAGGCAAATACGTACATATTAGAAATATTTAAACATTACGAGAAGAAATAACGCAACGTACAAAATTATATAGCATTTCCTAAACAACACGTTGTAACTCGAAAAGATTTGGTGTTGTGTGTATGTCTAAACGTGTAGCCTCAAAAGAGAACCCACAGGAGAAATTACTCTCGAAAAAAATATGTCAGAATATCACGTTTTAAGGAAATCCTGCATCGTGCGAAATTACCTTGTTATTCTTAAACAACACGTTGTAACTAGAAAAGCTTTGGTGCTGCGAGTATGTCTAAGCGTGTAGCCTCAAAAGAGAATGCACAGGCGAGTTTTCTATCGAAAAAATATGTCAGGATACCACGTTTTAAGAAAATCTCGCATCATGCGAAATTATCTTGTTTTTCCTAAACAACTTGTTGTAACTCGAAAAGCTTTGGTGTTGCGTTTTTGTCTAAGGTGCAGGATCAAAAGAAAACGCCCAGGAGAGTTTTCTCTCGAAAGAATAAGTACGAATACCACGTTATAAGGAAATATAGTGTTGCAGAGTAAAGACAAATACGTCCATATTAGAAATACTTAAACTTTACGAGAAGAAATAATGCATCGTGCAAAATTATCTTGTTTTTCCTAAACAACACATTGTAACTCGAAAAGATTTGTTGTTGCGTGTATGTCTAACCTTGTAGCCTCAAAAGAGAACGAACAGGAGAGTTTTCTCTCGAAAGAATATGTAAAAATACCACGTTATAAGGAAATACAGTGTTGCAGAATAAAGACAAATACGTACATATTAGAAATACTTAAACTTTATGAGAACAAATAACGCATTTTACAAAATTATCTTGTATTTCCTAAACAACACAATGTAACTCAAAAAGATTTGGTGTTGTGTTTATGTCTAAGCGTGTAGCCTCAAAAGAGAATGCAAGGAGAGTTTTCACTCAAGAAAATATGTCAAAATACCACGTTTTAAGGAAATCCCGCATCCTACGAAATTATCTTGTTTTTCTTAAACAACACGTTGTAACTCAAAAAGCTTTGGTGTTGCATGTATGTCTAAGCATGTAGCCTCAAAAGAGAATGCACAGGAGAGTTTTCTCTCGAAAGAATATATAAGAATGCCACGTTATAAGGAAATACAGTGTTGCAGAGTAAAGACAAATACATACGTATTAGAAATACTTAAACTTTACGAGAAGAACTAACACATCGTAAAAAATTATCTTGTATTTCCTAAACAACACGTTGTAACTCGAAATGATTTGTTGTTGTGTATATGTGTAAATGGGTAGCCTCAAAAGAGAACCCACAGTAGAATTTTCTCTCGAAAAATATGTCTGAATACCACGTTTTAAGGAAATACTGCATCGTGCGAAATTTTCTTATTTTTCCTAAACAACACGTTGTAACTCGAAAAGCTTTGGTGTTGCGTGTATGTCTAAGTGTGTAGCCTCAAAAGAGAATGCACAGGAGAGTTTTCTCTCGAAAAAATATGTCAGAATACCACGTTTTAAGAAAATCCCGTATCGTGCGAAATTATCTTGTTTTTCCTAAACAATTTGCTGCAACTCGAAAAGCTTTGGTGTTGTGTTTTTGTCTAAGGTGTAGCCTCAAAAGAGAACGCACAGGAGAGTTTTCTCTCAGAAGAATATGTAAGAATACCACGTTAAAAGGAAATATAGTGTTGCAGAGTAAAGACAAAGACGTACGTATTAGAAATACTTAAACTTTACAAGAAGAAATAACGCATTGTGCAAAAATATCTTGATTCCTAAACAACAAGTTGTAACTCGAAAAGCTTTGGTGTTCCGTGTATGTCTAGGCATGTAGCCTCATAAGAGAATGCAGAGGAGAATTTTCTCTCGAAAGAATATGTAAGAATACCACGTTATAAGGAAATACAGTGTTGCAGAATAAAAACAAATACGTACGTATGAGAAATACTTAAACTTTACGAGAAGAAATAACGCATCGTACAAAATTATCTTGTATTTCCTAAACAACACGTTGTAACTCGAAAGATTTGGTGTTGAGTGTATGTCTAAGCTTGTAGCCTCAAAGAGAACGCACAGGAGAGTTTTCTCTCGAAAAAATATGTCAGAATACAACGTTTTAAGGAAATATCGCATTGTGCAAAATTATCTTGTTTTTTCTAAACAACACGTTGTAGCTCGAAAAGCTTTGGTGTTGCCTGTGTGTCTAAGCGTGTAGCCTCAAAGGAGAACGCACAGGAGAGTTTTCTCTCGAAAGAATATGTAAGAATACCATGTTATAAGGAAACACAGTGTTGCAGGGTAAAGACAAATACGTACGTATTAAAAATACTTAAACTTTATGAGAAGAAATAACGCATCATACAAAATTATCTTCTATTTCCTAAACAACACGTTGTAACTCGAATAGATTTGGTGTTGCGTGTATGTCTCATCGTGTAGCCTCAAAAGAGAACCCACAGGAGTATTTTCTCTCGAAAAATATGTCAGAATACCATGTATTAAGGAAATCCTGCATCGTGCGAAATTATCTTGTTTTTCCTAAACAACATGTTGTAACTCGAAAAGCTTTGGTGTTGCGTGTATGTCTAAGCGTGTAGCCTCAAAGAGTACGCACAGGAGAGTTTTCTCTCGGAAAAATATGTCAGAATACAACGTTTTAAGAAAATCCCGCATCATGCGAAATTATCATGTTTTTCCTAAACAACTTGTTGTAACTCGAAAAGCATTGATGTTTCGTTTTTGTCTAATGTGCAGCCTCGAAAGAGAACTCACATAAGAGTTATCTCTCGAAAGAATATGTAAGAATACCACGTTATAAGGAAATATAGAGTCGCAGAGTAAAGACAAAGACGTACGTATTAGATATACTTAAACTTTACGAGAAGAAATCCCGCATTATGCAAAATTATCTTGTTTTTCCTAAACAACACGTTGTAACTCGAAAAGATTTGGTGTTGCATGTATGACTAAGCGTGTAGCCTCAAAAGAGAACGCACAGGATAGTTTTCTCTCAAAAAATTTTCAGAATACCACGTTTTAAGGAAATCCCGCGTCCTGCGAAATTACCTTGTTTTTCCTAAACAACACGTTTTAACTTGAAAAGCTTTGGTGTTGCGTGTATGTCTAAGCGTGTAACTTCAAAAGAGAACGCAGAGGAGAGTTTTCTCTCGAAAGAATAAGTAAGAATACCACGTTATAAGGAAATACAGTGTTGCAGAGTAAAGACAAATATGTACCTATTAGAAATACTTAAAATTTACGAGATGAAATAACACATCTAAAAATATTATCTTGTATTTCCTAAACAACACATTGTAACTCAAAAAGATTTGGTGTTGCGTGCATGTCTAAGAGTGTAGACTCAAAAGAGAACCCACAGGAGAATTTTCTCCTGCGAAAATATGTCAGAATACCACGTTTTAAGGAAATGCCGCATCATGCGAAATTATCTTGTTTTTCCGAAGCAACACTTTGTAACTCGAAAAGCTTTGGTGTTGCGTGTATGTCTAAGCGTGTAGCCTCAAAAGAGAATGCAGAGGAGAGTTTTCTCTCGAAAAAATATGTAAGAATTCCACGTTATAAGGAAATAAAGTGTTGCAGAGTAGAGACAAATATGTACCTATTAGAAATACTTAAGCTTTAAGAGAAGAAATAACGCATCGTACAAAATTATCTTGTATTTACTAAACAATACTTTGTAACTCAAAATGATTTGGTGTTGCGTGTATGTCTAAGCGTGTAGGCTCAAAGGAGAACCCACAGGAGAATTTTCTCTCGAAAATATATGTCAGAATACCACGTTTAAAGGAAATCCCGCATCGTGCGCAATTATCTTGTTTTTGCTAAACAACACGTTGTAACTCGAAAAGCTTTGGTGTTGCGTGTATGTCTAAGCGTGTAGCCTCAAAAGAGAACACACAGGAGAGTTTGCTCTCGAAAGAATATGTAAGAATACCACGTTATAAGGAAATACAGTGTTGCAGAGTAAAGACAAATACGTACTTTTAGAAATACTTAAACTTTACAAGAAGTAATAATGCATCGTACAAAATTCATTTGTATTTCCTAAACAACACGTTGTAATTCGATTAGTTTTGGTATTGCGTGTATGTCTACACGTGTAGCCTCAAAGAAGAACCCACAGGAGAATTTTCTTTCAAAAATATGTCAGAACACCATGTTTTAAGGAAATCCCACATCGTGCGATATTATCTTGTGTTTCCTAAACAACACTTTGTAACTCGAAAAGCTTTGGTGTTGCGTGTATGTCTAAGCGTGTAGCCTCAAAAGAGGACACACAGGAGAGTTTCCTCTCTAAAGAATATGTAAGAATACCACATTACAAGGAAATAGAGTGTTGCAGATAAAGACAAATACATACGTATTAGAAATACTTAAACTTTACCAGAAGTAATAACGCATCTTACAAAATTATTTTGTATTTCCTAAACAAAACGTTTTAACTCAAAAAGATTGGTTTTGCGTGTATGTCTAAGCGTGTAGCCTCAAAAGAGAACCCACCGGAGAATTTTTTCTCGAAATAACATGTCAGAATACCACATTTTAAGAAAATCCCGCATCGTGCGAAATTATCTTGTTTTTTTCTAAACAACACATTGTAACTCAAAAGTTTTGGTGTTACGTGTATATCTAAGCATGTAGCCTCAAAAGAGAATGCGCAGGAGAGTTTTCTCTCAAAAGAATATGTAAGAATAACACTTTATAAGGAAATACAGTGTTGCAGAGTAAAGACAAATTCGAACATATTTGAAATACTTAAACTTTATGAGAAGAAATCCCGCATAGCACAAAATTATCTTGTTTTTCCTAAACAACATGTTGTTACTCGAAAAGATGTGGTGTTGCGTGTATGACTAAGCGTGTAGCCTCAAAAGAGAACGCACAGGAGAGTTTTCTCTCGAAAAATATGTCAGAATACCACGTTTTAAGGAAATCCCGCATCGTGCGAAATTATCTTGTTTTTCCTAAAAGACACGTTGTAACACGAAAAGCTTTGGTGTTGCGTCTATGTCTAAGCGTGTAGCCTCAAAAGTGAACACACAGGAGAGTTTGCTCTCGAAAGAATATGTAAGAATACCACGTTAAAAGGAAGTACAGTGTTGCGGAGTAAAGACAAATACATACTTTTAGAAATACTTAAACTTTACAAGAAGTAATAATGCATCGCACAAAATTCATTTGTATTTCCTAAACAACACGTTGTAACTCGATTAGTTTTGGTGTTGCGTGTATGTCTACACGTGTAGCCTCAAAGGAGAACCCACAGGAGAATTTTCTTTCAAAAATATGTCAGAACACCACGTTTTAAGGAAATCCCGCATCGTGCGATATTATCTTGTGTTTCCTAAACAACACTTTGTAACTCGAAAAGCTTTGGTGTTGCGTGTATGTCTAAGCGTGTAGCCTCAAAAGAGGACACACAGGAGAGTTTCCTCTCTAAAGAATATGTAAGAATGCCACATTACAAGGAAATAGAGTGTTGCAGATAAAGACAAATACATACGTATTAGAAATACTTAAACTTTACCAGAAGTAATAATGCATCTTACAAAATTATTTTGTATTTCCTAAACAAAACATTGTAACTCAAAAAGATTGGTTTTGCGTTTATGTCTAAGCGTGTAGCCTCAAAAGAGAACCCACCAGAGAATTTTTTCTCGAAATAACATGTCAGAATACCACGTTTTAAGAAAATCCCGCATCGTGCGAAATTATCTTGTTTTTTCTAAACAACACATTGTAACTCAAAAGTTTTGGTGTTACGTGTATATCTACGCATGTAGCCTCAAAAGAGAACGCACAGGAGAGTTTTCTCTCAAAAGAATATGTAAGAATAACACTTTATAAGGAAATACAGTGTTGCAGAGTAAAGACAAATTCGAACATATTTGAAATACTTAAACTTTATGAGAAGAAATCCCGCATAGCGCAAAATTATCTTGTTTTTCCTAAACAACACGTTGTAACTCGAAAAGATGTGGTGTTGCGTGTATGACTAAGCGTGTAGCCTCAAAAGAGAACGCACATGAGAGTTTTCTCTCGAATAATATGTCAGAATACCACGTTTTAAGGAAATCCCGCATCGTGCGAAATTATCTTGTTTTTCCTAAACAACACATTGTAACTCGAAAAGCTTTGGTGTTGCATGTATGTCTAAGCGTGTTGCCTCAAAAGAGAACACACAGGAGAGTTTGCTCTCAAAAGAATATGTAAGAATACCACATTACGTGTTGCAGAGTAAAGACAACTAAGAACGTATTGGAAATACTTAAACTTTACGAGAAGAAATCCCGCATCGTACAAAATTATCTTGTTTTTCCTAAACAACAAGTTGTAAATCGAAAAGATTTGGTGTTGCATGCATGACTAAGCGTGTAGCCTCAAAAGAGAACGCACATGAGCGTTTTCTCTCGAAGGCATATGTCACAATACCACGTTTTAAGGAAATCCCGCATCGTGCGAAATTATCTTGTTTTTCCTAAACGATACGTTGTAACTCGAAAAGCTTTGGTGTTGCGTGTATGTCTAAGTTTGTACCCTAAAAGAGAACACACAGGAGAGTTTTCTCTCGAAAGAATACGTAAGAATACCACATTACAAGGAAATAGAGTGTTGCAGAGTAAAGACAAATACGTACGTATTAGAAATACTTAAACTTTACGAGAAGAAATAACGCATCGTACAAAATTATCTTGTATGTCCTAAACAACACGTTTTAATTCAAAAGGATTTGGTGTTGCGTGTATGTCTAAGCATATAGCCTCAAAAGAGAACCCACAGGAGAATTTTCTCTCGAAATACTAGGTCAGAATACCACGTTTTAAGATAATCCGGCATCTTGCTAAATTATCATGTTTTTCCTAAACAACACATTGTAACTCGAAAGCTTTGGTGTTGCGTGTATATCTAAGCATGTAGCCTCAAAAGAGAATGCACAGGAGAGTTTTCTCACAAAAGAATATGTAAAAATAACACATTATAAGGAAATACAGTGTTGCAGAGTAAAGACAAATACGAACGTATTTGTAATACTTAAACTTTACAAGAAGAAATCCCGCATCGTGCAAAATTATCTTCTTTTTCCTAAACAAGACGTTGAAACTCGAAAAGATTTGGTGTGGCGTGTATGTCTAAGTGTGTAGCCTCAAAAGAGAGCACACATGAGAGTTTTCTCTCGAAGGAATATGTCAGAATACCACGTTTTAAGGAAATCCCGCATAGTGCCAAATTATCTTGTTTTTCCTTAACAATACGTGGTAACTCGAAAAGCTTTGGTGTTGCGTGTATGTCTAAGTGTGTAGCCTCAAAAGAGAATGCACAGGAGAGTTTTCTCTCGAAAGAATACGTAAGAATGCCACATTACAAGGAAATAGAGTATTGCAGAGTAAAGACAAATACGTACGTATTAGAAATACTTAAACTTTACGAGAAGAAATAACGCATCATAAAAAATTATCTTGTATTTCCTAAACAACACGTTGTAATTCATAAAGATTTGGTATTGCGTGTATGTCTAAGCGTGTAGCCTCAGAAGAGAACCCACAGGAGAATTTTCTCTCGAAATAACAGGTCAGAATACCACGTTTTAAGAAAATCCTGCATCTTGCTAAAATATCATGTTTTTCCTAAACAACACATTGTAACTTGAAAGCTTTGGTGTTGCGTGTATATCTAAGCATGTAGCCTCAAAAGAGAACGCACAGGAGAGTTTTCTCTAAAAAGAATATGTAAGAATAACACGTTATAAGGAAATACAGTGTTACTGAGTAAAGACAAATGTGAACGTATTTGAAATACTTAAACTTTATGAGAAGAAATAACGCATCGTGCAAATTTATCTTGTTTTTCCTAAACAACACGTTGTAACTCGAAAAGCATTGATGTTTCATTTTTGTCTAAGGTGCAGCCTCGAAAGAGAACGCACAGGAGACTTATCTCTCGAAAGAATATGTAAGAATACCATGTTATAAGGAAATATAGTGTTACAGAGTAAAGACAAAGACATACGTATTAGAAATACTTAAACTTTACGATAAGAAATCCCACATCATGCAAAATTATCTTGTTTTTCCTAAACAACACGTTGTAACTCGAAAAGATTTGGTGTTGCGTGTATGACTAAGCGTGTAGCCTTAAAAGAGAATGCACAGGATAGTTTTCTCTCAAAAAAAATTGTCAGAATTCCACGTTTTAAGGAAATCGCGCATCGTGCGAAATTATCTTGTTTTTCCTAAACAACACGTTTTAACTTGAAAAGCTTTGGTGTTGCGTGTATGTCTAAGAGTATAGCTTCAAAAGAGAATGCACAGGAGAGTTTTCTCTTGAAAGAATATGTAAGAATACCACGTTATAAGGAAATACAGTGTTGCAGAGTAAAGACAAATATGTACCTATTAGAAATACTTAAAATTTACGAGATGAAATAACGCATCGTACAAAATTCTCTTGTATTTACTAAACAATAATTTGTAACTCAAAATGATTTGGTGTTGCGTGCATGTCTAAGCGTGTAGCCTCAAAAGAGAACACACAGGAGAGTTTGCTCTCGAAAGAATATGTAAGAATACCACGTTATAAGGAAATACAGTGTTGCAGAGTAAAGACAAATACGTACTTTTAGAAATACTTAAACTTTACAAGAAGTAATAACGCATCATACAAAATTCTTTTGTATTTCCTAAACAACACGCTGTAACTCGATTAGTTTTGGTGTTGCGTGTATGTCTACACGTGTAGCCTCAAAAGAGAACCCACAGGAGAATTTTCTTTCAAAAATATGTCAGAACACCACGTTTTAAGGAAATCCCGCATCGTGCGATATTATCTTGTGTTTCCTAAACAACACTTTGTAACTCGAAAAGCTTTGGTGTTGCGTGTATGTCTAAGCGTGTAGCCTCAAAAGAGGACACACAGGAGAGTTTCCTCTCTATAGAATATGTAAGAATACAACATTACAAGGAAATACAGTGTTGCAGATAAAGGCAAATACATACGTATTAGAAATACTTAAACTTTACCAGAAGTAATAACGCATCTTACAAAATTATTTTGTATTTCCTAAACAAAACGTTGTAACTCAAAAAGATTTGGTTTTGCGTGTATGTCTAAGTGTGTAGCCTCAAAAGAGAACCCACCAGAGATTTTTTTCTCGAAATAACATGTCAGAATACCACGTTTTAAGAAAATCCCGCATCGTGCGAAATTATCTTGTTTTTCCTAAATAACATATTGTAACTCAAAAGTTTTGGTGTTACGTGTATATCTAAGCATGTAGCCTCAAAGGAGAACGCACAGGAGAGTTTTCTCTCAAAAGAATATGTAAGAATAACACGTTATAAGGAAATACAGTGTTGCAGAGTAAAGACAAATTCGAACATATTTGAAATACTTAAACTTTACGAGAAGAAATCCCGCATAGTGCAAAATTATCTTGTTTTTCCTAAACAACACGTTGTAACTCGAAAAGATGTGGTGTTGCGTGTATGACTAAGCGTGTAGCCTCAACAGAGAAAGCACAGAAGAGTTTTCTCTCGAAAAATATGTCAGAATACCACGTTTTAAGGAAATCCCGCATCGTGCGAAATTATCTTGTTTTTCCTAAACAACACGTTGTAACTCGAAAAGCTTTGGTGTTGCGTGTATGTCTAAGCGTGTAGCCTCAAAATGAACACACAGGAGAGTTTGCTCTCGAAAGAATATGTAAGAATACCACGTTATAAGGAAATACAGTGTTGAGGAGTAAAGACAAATACGTACTTTTAGAAATACTTAAACTTTACAAGAAGTAATAACACATCGTACAATATTCATTTGTATTTCCTAAACAACACGTTGTAACTCTATTAGTTTTGGTGTTGCATGTATGTCTACACGTATAGCCTCAAAGGAGAACCCACAGGAGAATTTTCTTTCAAAAATATGTCAGAACACCACGTTCTAAGGAAATCCCGCATAGTGCAATATTATCTTGTGTTTCCTAAACAACATTTTGTAACTCGAAAAGCTTTGGTGTTGCGTGTATGTCTAAGTGTGTAGCCTCAAAAGAGGACACACAGGAGAGTTTCCTCTCTAAAGAATATGTAAGAATACCACATTACAAGGAAATACAGTGTTGTAGATAAAGACAAATACATACGTATTAGAAATACTTAAACTTTACCAGAAGTAAAAACGCATCTTACAAAATTATTTTGTATTTCCTAAACAAAACATTGTAACTCAAAAAGATTTGGTTTTGCGTGTATCTCTAGGCGTGTAGCCTCAAAAGAGAACCCACCGGAGAATTTTTTCTCGAAATAACATGTCAGAATACCACGTTTTAAGAAAATCCCGCATCGTGCGAAATTATCTTGTTTTTTCTAAACAACACATTGTAACTCAAAAGTTTTGGTGTTACGTGTATATCTAAGCATGTAGCCTCAAAAGAGAATGCACAGGAGAGTTTTCTCTCAAAAGAATATGTAAGAATAACACGTTATAAGGAAATACAGTGTTGCAGAGTAAAGACAAATTCGAACATATTTGAAATACTTAAACTTTACGAGAAGAAATCCCGCATAGTGCAAAATTATCTTGTTTTTCCTAAACAACACGCTGTAACTCGAAAAGATGTGGTGTTGCGTGTATGCCTAAGCGTGTAGCCTCAAAAGAGAACGCACATGAGAGTTTTCTCTCGAAAAATATGTCAGAATACCACGTTTTAAGGAAATCCCACATCGTGCGAAATTATCTTGTTTTTCCTAAACAACACGTTGTACCTCGAAAAGCTTTGGTGTTGCGTGTATGTCGACGCGTATAGCCTCAAACGAGAACACACAGGAGAGTTTGCTCTCCAAAGAATATGTAAGAATACCACGTTATAAGGAAATACAGTGTTGCAGAGTAAAGACAAATGTGTACCTATTAGAAATACTTAAACTTTACGAGAAGAAATAACGCATCATAAAAAATTATCTTTTATTTCCTAAACAACACGTTGTAACTCAAAAGGATTTGGTGTTACGTGTATTTCTAAGCGTGTAGCCTCAAAAGAGAACCCACAGGAGAATTTTCTCTCGAAAGAATATGTCAGAATACCACGTTTTAAGGAAATTCCGCATCGTGCGAAATTATCTTGTTTTTCCTAAACAACACGTTGTAACTTGAAAATCTTTGTTGTTGCGTGTATGTCTAAGCGTGTAACCTCAAAAGAGAATGCACAGGAGAGTTTTCCCTCAAAAGAATATGTAAGAATACCACGTTATAAGGAAATACAGTGTTGCAGAGTAAAGACAACTAAGAACGTATTGGAAATACTTAAACTTTACGAGAAGAAATCCCGCATCGTGCAAAATTATCTTGTTTTTCCTAAACAACAAGTTGTAAATCGAAAAGATTTGGTGTTGCGTGCATGACTGAGCGTGTAGCCTCAAAAGAGAACGCACATGAGAGTTTTCTCTCGAAGGCATATGTCACAATACCACGTTTTAAGGAAATCCCGCATAGTGCGAAATTATCTTGTTTTTCCTAAACAATACGTTGTAACTGGAAAAGCTTTGGTGTTGCGTGTATGTCTAAGTGTGTAGCCTCAAAAGAGAACACACAGGAGAGTTTTCTCTTGAAAGAATATGTAAGAATACCACATTACAAGGAAATAGAGTGTTGCAGAGTAAAGACAAATACGTACGTATTAGAAATACTTAAACTTTACGAGAAGAAATAACGCATCGTACAAAATTATCTTGTATTTCCTAAACAACACGTTCTATTTCAAAAAGATTGGGTGTTGCGTGTATGTCTAAGCATATAGCCTCAAAGGAGAACCCACAGGAGAATTTTCTCGCGAAATAATAGATCAGAATACCACGTTTTAAGAAAATCCCGCATCTTGCTAAATTATCATGTTTTTCCTAAACAACACATTGTAACTCGAAAGCTTTGGTGTTGCGTGTATATCTAAGCATGTAGCCTCAAATGAGAATGCACAGGAGAGTTTTCTCACAAAAGAATAAGTAAGAATAACACGTTATAAGGAAATACAGTGTTGCAGAGTAAAGACAAATATGAACGTATTTGAAATGCTTAAACTTTACAAGAAATCCCGCATCGTGCAAAATTATCTTGTTTTTCCTAAACAAGACATTGAAACTCGAAAAGATTTGGTGTGGCGTGTATGACTAAGTGTGTAGCCTCAAGAGAGAATGCACATGAGAGTTTTCTCTCGAAGGAATATGTCAGAATGCCACGTTTTAAGGAAATCCCGCATAGTGCCAAATTATCTTGTTTTTCCTAAACAACAAGTGGTAACTCGAAAAACTTTGGTGTTGCGTGTATGTCTAAGTGTGTAGCCTCAAAAGAGAATGCACAGGAGAGTTTTCTCTCGAAAGAATACGTAAGAATGCCACATTACAATGAAATAGAGTATTGCAGAGTAAAGACAAATACGTATGTATTAGAAATACTTAAACTTTACGAGAAGAAATAACACATCGTAAAAAATTATCTTGTATTTCCTAAACAACACGTTGTAATTCAAAAAGATTTGGTATTGCGTGTATGTCTAAGCGTGTAGCCTCAAAAGAGAACCCACAGGAGAATTTTCTCTCGAAATAACAGGTCAGAATACCACGTTTTAAGAAAATCCCGCATCTTGCTAAAATATCATGTTTTTCTTAAACAACACATTGTAACTTGAAAGCTTTGGTGTTACGTGTATATCTAAGCATGTAGCCTCAAAAGAGAAGGCACAGGAGAGTTTTCTCTAAAAAGAATATGTAAGAATAACACGTTATAAGGAAATACAGTGTTGCAGAGTAAATACAAATACGAACGTATTTGAAATACTTAAACTTTATGAGAAGAAATAATGCATCGTGAAAATTTATCTTGTTTTTCCTAAACAACACGTTGCAACTCGAACGGATTTGGTGTTGCACGTATGACTAAGCGTGTAGCATCAAAAGAGAACGCACAGGATAGTTATCTCTCAAAAAATATGTCAGAATACCACGTTTTAAGGAAATCCCGCATCGTGCGAAATTATCTTGTTTTTCCTAAACAACACGTTTTAACTCGAAAAGCTTTGGTGTTGCGTGTATGTCTAAGCATGTAGCTTCAAAAGAGAACGCACATGAGAGTTTTCCTTCAAAGGAATATGTCAGAATACCACGTTTTAAGGAAATCCTACATCGTGCGAAATTATCTTTTTTTTTTCCTAAACAAAGTGTTGTAACTCGAAAAGCATTGGTGTTGCGTTTTGTCTAAGCGTGCAGCCTCAAAAGAGAACGCACAGGAGAGTTTCTCTCGAAAAAATATGTCAGAATACCCTGTGTTAAAGAAATCCCGCATCGTGCGAAAATATCTTGTTTTTCCTAAACAACTTGTTGTAACTCGAAAAGCTGTGGTGTTGCCTTTTTGTCTAAGCGTGCAGCCACAAAAGAAAACGCACAGGAGAGTTTTCTCTCGAAAGAATATGTAAGAATACCACGTTATAAGGAAATATAATGTTGCAGAGTAAAGACAAATACGTACGTATAGGAAATACTTAAACTTTACGAGAAGAAATAATGCATCGTGCAAAATTATCTTGTTTTTCCTAAACAACGCGTTGTAACTCGAAAAGATTTGGTGTTGTGTGTATGTCTAAGCTTGTAGCCTCTAATGAGAACGAACAGGAGAGTTTTCTCTTGAAAAAATATTTCAGAATAAAACGTTTTAAGGAAATCCCGCATCGTGGAAATTATCTTGTTTTTCCTAAACAACAAGAAGTAACTCAAAAAGCATTGGTGTTGCATTTTTGTATAAGCTTGCAGCCTCAAAAGAGAATGCACAGGAGAGTTTCGCTCGAAAAACTATGTCAGAATACCACGTTTTAAGGAAATCCTGCATCGTGCGAAAATATCTTGTTTTTCCTAAACAACACATCGTAACTCGAAAAGCTTTGGTGTTGCTTGTATGTCTAAGTGTATAGCCTCAAAAGAGAACGCACAGGACAGTTTTCTCTCGAAAAAATATGTCAGAATACCACGTTTTCAGAAAATCCTGTATCGTGAGATATTATCTTGTTTTTCCTGAACAACTTGTTGTAACTCGAAAAGCTGGGGTGTTGCCTTATTGTCTAAGCGTGCAGCCACAAAAGAGAACGCACAGGAGAGTTTTCTCTCGAAAGAATATGTAAGAATACCACGTTATATGGAAATATAGTGTTGCAGAGTAAAGACAAATACGTACGTATTAGAAATACCTAAACCTTACAAGAAGAAATAACACAACGTGCAAAATTATCTTGTTTTTCCTAAACACACGTTGTAACTCGAAAGGATTTGGTGTTGCGTGTATGTCTAAGATTGTAGCCTCTAAAGAGAAAGCCCAGGAGAGTTTTCTCTTGAAAAAATATTTCAGAATAAAACGTTTTAAGGAAATCCCGCATCGTGGAAATTATCTTGTTTTCCCTAAACAACACGTTGTAACTCGAAAAGCTTTGGTGTTGCTTGTACGTCTAAGCATGTAGCCTCAAAAGAGAATGCACAGGAGAGTTTTCTCTCGAAAGAATATGTAAGAATACCACTTTATCAGGAAATACAGTGTTGCAGAGTAAAGACAAATACGTACAAATTAGAAATACTTAAACTTTACGAGAAGAAATAACGCATCATACAAAATTATCTAGTATTTCCTAAACAAAACGTTGTAACTCAAAAGGATTTGGTGTTGCCGGTATGTCTAAGCATGTAGCCTCAAAAGAGAACTCACAGGAGAGTTTTCTCTCGAAAAAATTATGTCAGAATACCATGTATTAAGTAAAACCCGCATCGTGCGAAATTATCTTGTTTTTCCTAAACCAAACGTTGTAACTCGAAAAGCTTTGGTGTTGCATGTATGTCTAAGCGTGTAGCCTCAAAAGAGAATGCACAGGAGAGTTTTCTCACCAAAGAATATGTAAGAATAACACGTTATAAGGAAATACAGTGTTGCAAGAGTAAATACAACTCTTACATATTAGAAAAACTTAAACTTTACGAGAAGAAATAAAGCATCATGGAAAATTATCTTGTTTTTCCTAAACAAACACATTGTAACTCGAAAGGATTTGGTGTTGCGTGTATGTCTAAGCATGTAGCCTCAAAAGAGAAAGCACAGGAGAGTTTTCTCTCAAAAAAATGTGTCAGAATACCACGTTTTAAGGACATCCCGCATCGTGCGAAACTATCTTGTTTTTCCTTAACAACATATTTTAACTCGATAAGCTTTGGTGTTGCATGTATGTCTAAGCATGTAGCCTCAAAAGAGAATGCACAGGAGAGTTTTCTCTCGAAAGAATATGTAAGAATACCACGTTACAAGGAAATACAGTGTTGCAGAGTGAAGACAAATACATACATATTAGAAATACTTAAACTTTACGAGAAGAAATAACGCATCATGAAAATTTATCTTGTTTTTCCTAAACAACACGTTGTAACTCGAAAAGCTTTGGTGTTGCGTGTATATCTAAATGTGTAGCCTCAAATGAGCACCCACAGGAGAATTTTCTCTCGAAAAAAATATGTCAGAATACCACGTTTTAAGAAAATCCTGCATCATGCGAAATTATCCTGTTTTTCCTAAACAACACGTTGTATCTCGAAAAGCTGTGGTGTTGCTTGTATGTCTCAGCGTGTAGCCTCAAAAGAGAACGCACAGGAAAGTTTTCTAATGAAAAAATATCTCAGAATACCACGTTTTAAGGAAATCCTGTATCGTGCGAAATTATGTTGTTTTTCCTAAACAACATGTTTGAACTCGAAAAGCTTTGGTGTTGCGTGTATGTTTAAGTGTGTAGCCTAAAAAGAGAACGCACAGGAGAGTTTTCTCTTGAAAACCTATTTCAGAATAAAACGTTTTAAGGAAATCCCGCATCGTGGAAATTACCTTGTTTTTCCTACACAACACGTTGCAACTGGAAAAGCTTTGGTGTTGCGTGAATGTCTAAGCGTGTAGCCGCAAAAGAGAATGCACAGGAGAGTTTTCTCTTGAAAGAATATGTAAGAATACCACGTTATAAGGAAATACAGTGTTGCAGAATAAAGACAAATACATACGTATTAGAAATACTTAAACTTTATGAGAAGAAATAATGCATCGTACAAAATTATCTTGAATTTCCTAAACAGCACGTTGTAACTCGAAAAGATTTGGTGTTGAGTATATGTCTAAACGTGTAGCCTCAAAAGAGAACCCACAGGAGAATTTTCTCTCGAAAAATATGTCAGAATACCACGTTTTGAGGAAATCCTGCATAGTACAAAATTATCTTGTTTTTCCTAAACAACACGGTGTAACTCGATAAGCTTTGGTGTTGCTTGTATGTCTCAGCGTGTAGCCTCAAAAGAGAATGCACAGGAGAGTTTTCTCTCGAAAAAATATGTCGGAATTCCACGTTTTAAGGAAATCCTGCATCGTGCGAAATTATCTTTTTTTTTTTCCTAAACAACTTGTTGTAACTCGAAAAGCTTTGGTGTTGTGTATTTGTCTAAGAGTGCAGCCTCAAAAGAGAATGCACAGGAGAGATTTCTCTCGAAAGAATATGTAAGAATACCACGTTATAAGGAAATAGAGTGTTGCAAGAGTAAAGACAAATACTTACGTATTAGAAATACTTAAAGTTTACTAGAAGAAATAAAGCATCGTGCAAAATTATCTTGTTTTTCCTAAACAACACGTTGTAACTCGAAAAGATTTGGTGTTGCGTGTATGTCTAAGCATGTAGCCTCAAAAGAGTACGCACAGGAGAGTTTTCTCTCAAAAAAATATGTCAGAATACCACATTTTAAGGACATCCTGCATTGTGCGAAATTATCTTGTTTTTCCTTAACAACATATTTTAACTCGAAAAGCTTTGGTTTTGTGTGTATGTCTAAGCGTTTAGCCTCAAAAGAGAATGCACAGGAAAGTTTTCTTTTGAAAGAATATATAAGAATACCATGTTACAAGGAAATACAGTGTTGGAGAGAAAAGACAAATACATGCATATTAGAAATACTTAATCTTTAAGGGAAGAAATAACGCATCTTACAAAATTATCTTGTATTTCCTAAACAACACGTTGTAACTCGAAAAGATTTGGTGTTGCGTGTATGTCTAAACATGTAGCCTCAAAAGAGCACCCACAGGAGAATTTTCTCTCGAAAAACATGTCAGAATACCACGTTTTTAGAAAATCCTGCATCGTGCGAAATTATCTTGTTTTTCCTAAACAACACGTTGTAACTCGAAAAGCTTTGGTGTTGCTTGTATGTCTCAGCATGTAGCCTCAAAAGAGAACGCACAGGAGAGTTTTCTCTTGAAAAAATATCTCAGAATACCACGTTTTTAGGAAATCCTGTATCGTGCGAAATTATGTTGTTTTTCCTAAACAACATGTTTTAACTCGAAAAGCTTTTGTGTTGCGTATATGTTTAAGTGTGTAGCCTAAAACAGAGAATGCACAGGAGAATTTTCTCTTGTAAACATATTTCAGAATAAAATGTTTTAAGGAAATCCCGCTTCGTGGAAATTATCTTGTTTTTTCCAAAACAACACTTTGTAACTCGAAAAGCTTTGGTGTTGCATGTATGTCTAAGCGTGTAGCCTCAAAAGAGAACGCACAGGAGAATTTTCTCTCGAAAGAATATGTAAGAATACCACGGTATAAGGAAATACAGAGTTGCAGAGTAAAGACAAATACGTACGTATTAGAAATACTTAAACTTTATGAGAAGAAATAATGCATCGTACAAAATTATCTTGTATTTCCTAAACAGCACGTTGTAACTCAAAAAGATTTGGTGTTGCGTGTATGTCTAAACGTGTAGCCTCAAAAGAGAACCCACAGGAGAATTTTCTCTTGAAAAATATGTCAAAATACCACCACGTTTTAAGAAAATCCCGCATAGTGCGAAATTATCTTGTTTTTCCTAAACAACACGTTGTAATTCGAAAATATTTGGAGTTGCGTGTATGTCTAAAACGTTTAGCCTCAAAATAGAACACAGAGGAGAGTTTTCTCTCGAAAGAATATGTAAGAATACCATGTTATAAGGAAATACAGTGTCGCAGAGTAAAGACAAGTACGTACATATTAGAAATACTGAAGCTTTACAAGAAGATATAACGCATCGTAAAAATTATCTTGTATTTCCTAAAGAACACGTTGTAACTCGAAAAGATTTGGTGTTGTGTGTATGTGTAAATGTGTAGCCTCAAAAGAGAACCCACAGGAGAATTTTCTCTCGAAAAAATATGTCAGAATACCACGTTTTAAGGAAATCCCGCATTGTGCGAAAATATCTTGTTTTTCCTAAACAACACATGGTACACTCGAAAAGCTTTTGTGTTGCGTGTATGTCTAAGTGTGTAGCCTCAAAAGAGAAACGCACAGGAGAGTTTTCTCTCGAAAAAATATGTCAGAATACCACGTTTTAAGTAAATCCCGTATCGTGAGAAATTATTTTGTTTTTCCTAACAACTTGTTGTAACTCGAAAAGCTGTTGTGTTGCCTTTTTGTCTAAGCGTGCAGCCACAAAAGAGAACGCACAGGAGAGTTTTCTCTCGAAAGAATATGTAAGAAAACCATGTTATATGGAAATATAGTGTTGTAGAGTAAAGACAAATACGTACGTATTGGAAATACTTAAACTTTAGGAGAAGAAATAACGCATCGTGCAAAATTATCTTGTTTTTCCTAAACAACACGTTGTAACTCGAAAAGATTTGGTGTTGCATGTATATCTAAGCTTGTAGCCTCTAAAGAGAAAGCACAGGAGAACTTTCTCTTGAAAAAATATTTCAGAATAAAACGTTTTAAGGAAATCCCGCATCGTGGAAATTATCTTGTTTTTCCTAAACAACACATTGTAACTCGAAAAGCTTTGGTGTTGCGTGTATGTCTAAGCGTGTAGCCTCAAAATAGAATGCACAGGAGAGTTTTCTCTCAAAGAATATGTAAGATACCACGTTATCAGGAAATACAGTGTTGCAGAGTAAATAAAAATATGTACATATTAGAAATGCTTAAACTTTACGAGAAGAAATAACGCATCATACAAAATTAACTAGTATTTCCTAAACAACACGTTGTAACTCAAAAAGATTTGGTGTTGCGTGTATGTCTAAGCATGTAGCCTCAAAAGAGAATGCACAGAAGAGTTTTCTCTCCAAAGAATATGTAAGAATACTACGTTACAAGGAAATACAGTGTTGCAAGAGTAAATACAAATACTTACATATTAGAAAAACTTAAACTTTATGAGAAAAAATAAAGCATCGTGCAAAATTATCTTGTATTTCCTAAACAACACGTTGTAACTTGAAAGGATTTGGTATTGCATGTATGTCTAAGCATGTAGCCTCAAAAGAGAACACACAGGAGAGTTTTCTCTCAAAAAATATGTCAGAATACCACGTTTTAAGGACATACCGCATCGTGCAAAATTATCTTGTTTTTCCTTAACAACATATTTTAACTCGATAAGCTTTGGTGTTGCGTGTATGTCTAAGCGTGTAGCCTCAAAAGAGAATGCACAGGAGAGTTTTCTCTCGAAAGAATATGTAAGAATACCACGTTACAAGGAAATACAGTGTTGCAGAGTAAAGACAAATACATACATATTAGAAATAATTAAACTTTACGAGAAGAAATAACGCATCGGACAAAATTATCTTGTATTTCCTAAACAACACGTTGTAACTCGAAAAGATTTGGTGTTGCGTGTATGTCTAAACGTGTAGCCTCAAAACAGAACACACAGGAGAATTTTCTCTTGAAAAAATATGTCAGAATACCACGTTTTTAGGAAATCCTGCATCGTGCGAAATTATCTTGCTTTCCTAAACAAAACGTTGTAACTCGAAAAGCTTTGGTGTTGCGTGTATATCTAAATGTGTACCCTCAAAAGAGCACCCACAGGAGAATTTTCTCTCGAAAAAAAATATGTCAGAATACCACGTTTTTAGAAAATCCTGCATCGTGCGAAATTATCTTGTTTTTCCTAAACAACACGTTGTAACTCGAAAAGCTGTGGTGTTGCTTGTATGTCTCAGCATGTAGCCTCAAAAGAGAATGCACAGGAGAGTTTTCTCTTGAAAAAATATCTCAGAATACCACGTTTTAAGGAAATCCTGTATCGTGCGAAATTATGTTGTTTTTCCTAAACAACATGTTTTAACTCGAAAAGCTTTTGTGTTGCGTGTATGTTTAAGTGTGTACCCTAAAAAGAGAATGCACAGGAGAATTTTCTCTTGTAAACATATTTCAGAATAAAACGTTTTAAGGAAATCCCGCATCGTAGAAATTATCTTGTTTTTCCTAAACAACATGTTGTAACTCGAAAAGCTTTGGTGTTGCATGTATGTCTAAGCGTGTAGCCTCAAAAGAGAACGCACAGGAGAGTTTTCTCTCGAAAGAATATGTAAGAATACCACGTTATAAGGAAATACAGAGTTGCAGAGTAAAGACAAATACGTATGTATTAGAAATACTTAAACTTTATGGGAAGAAATAATGCATCGTACAAAATTATCTTGTATTTCCTAAACAGCACGTTGTAACTTAAAAAGATTTGGTGTTACGTGTATGTCTAAACGTGTAGCCTCAAAAGAGAACCCACAGGAGAATTTTCTCTTGAAAAATATGTCAGAATACCACGTTTTAAGGAAATCCTGCATAGTGCGAAATTATCTTGTTTTTCCTAAACAACACGTTGTAACTCGAAAAGCTTTGGTGTTGCGTGTATGTCTAACCGTGTAGCCTCCAAAGAGAACGCACAGGAGAGTTTTCTCTCGAAAGAATATGTCAGAATACCACGTTACAAGGAAATACAGTGTTGCAAGAGTAAAGACAAATACTTACCTATTAGAAATACTTAAACTTTACGAGAAGAAATAAAGCATCGTGCAAAATTTTCTTGTTTTTCATAAACAACACATTGTAACTCAAAAAGATTTGGAGTTGTGTGTATGTCTAAGCATGTAGCCCTAAAAGAGAATGAACAGGAGATGTTTCTTTCAAAAAAATATGTCAGAATACCACATTTTAAGGACATCCCGCATAGTGCGAAATTATCTTGTTATTCCTTAACAACATATTTTAACTCGAAAAGCTTTGGTGTTGTGTGTATGTCTAAGCGTGTAGCCTCAAAAGCAAATGCACAGGAGAGTTTTGTCGCAAAAGAATATGTAAGAATAGTATGTTACAAGGAAATACAGTGTTGCAGAGTAAAGACAAATACATACATATTAGAAATACTTAAACTTTACGAGAAGAAATAACGCATCGTACAAAATTATCTAGGATTTCCTAAACAACACATTGTAACTCGAAAAGCTTTGGTGTTGCGTGTATGTCTACGCGTGTAACCTCAAAAGAGAACCCACAGGAGAATTTTCTCTCAAAAAAATATGTCAGAATACCACGTTTTTAGAAATTCCTGCATCGTGCGAAATTATCTTGTTTTCTGGAACAACACGTAGTAACTCGAAAAGCTTTGGTGTTGCTTGTATGTCTCAGCGTGAAGCCTCAAAAGAGAACACACAGGAGAGTTTTCTCTCGAAAAAATATCTCAGAATACCACGTTTTAAGGAAATTCTGTATCGTGCGAAATTATGTTGTTTTTCCTAAACAACATGTTTTAACTCGAAAAGCTTTTGTGTTGCGTGTATGTTTAAGTGTGTAGCCTAAAAAGAGAATGCACAGGAGAAGTTTCTCTTGTAAACATATTTCAGAATAAAACGTTTTAAGGAAATCCCGCATCGTGGAAATTAACTTGTTTTTCCTAAACAACACATTGTAACTCGAAAAGATTTGCTGTTGTGTGTATGAATAAGCTTGTAGCCTCAAAGAAGGCACAGGAGTGTTTTCTCTTGAAAAAATATGTCAGAATACCACGTTTTAATGAAATCCCGCATCTTGCGAAATCATCTTGTTTTTCCTAAACAACACGTTGTAACTGGAAAAGCTTTGGTGTTGCATGTATGTCTAAGCGTATAGCCTCAAAAGAGAACACACAGGAGAGTTTTCCCTCGAAAGAATATGTAAGAATACCACGTTATAAGCAAATACAGTGTTGCAGAGTAAAGACAAATCCCGCATCGTGCGAAATTATCTTGTTTTTCCTAAACAACACGTTGTAACTTTAAGCATGTAGTCTCAAATGAGAACACACAGGGGAGTTTTCTCTCGAAAGAATAAGAAAGAATACCACGTTATAAGGAAATACAGTGTTGCAGTGAAAACACAAATACATACGTATTAGAAATACTTAAACTCCTCTCCGCTTCTGGATCCAGATCAGCCTGGGCGGCAGCACCACATCTCCAGGTCATGCAAGAGGCTAGCTGGGCTTCCGGGTGGCCTGCTGGGAGAAGTCAGTGTGCACCAGTGAATCCAGCGGGCACCAGCGGGAGCCTTCGCGTGCCTGCTTTGGGATCTGAAGAGCCTGGGCAGCAGCACCCTGCCTACAAGCAGTGCAGGAGGTAATCTCTGCACCAGAGGCCAACTGGGAACGGGCAGCTTGCACTGGTGAGTCCAGCACTGACAAGACAAACTAACACCAGTGAGAACTAGATGGCAAAAGGCAAACGCAGGGAACGTCACTAACAGAAATCAAGGCAATATTGCAATATCTGAACCCAATTCTCCTCTACCAACATGTCCTGGATACCCCATCACACCAGTAACACAAGATTTGGATTTAAAATCACTGGTCATGATGCTGGTACAGGAACACATGAAGGACATACTTAAAGAAATTCAGGAGAAAATGCATCAAAAGTTAGAAGTCCTTGCAAGGGAAACACAAAAATCATTGAAAGAAATCCAGGAGAATACAAAAGCCAACAAGGAGGAAATGCAAAAAACACTTAAAGAAATACAGGAGAACTTTGGTCAACAGGCTGAGGTCATGAAACACGAAACACAAAAATCTCTTAAAGAAATACAGGAGAACTTTGGTCAACAGGCTGAGGTCATGAAAGAGGAAACACAAAATCTCTTAAAGAATTACAGGAAAGCACAAACAAGCAAGTGAAGGAGCTAAGCAAAACCATCCAGGATCTAAAATCAGAAGTAGAAACAACTAAGAAAACTCAAAAGGAGACAACTTTGGAGATAGAAAGCCTTGGGAAGAAATCAGGGGACAGAGATACAAATATCAACAACAGAATACAAGAGATAGAAGAAAGAATCTCAGATGCTGAAGATTCCATAGAAACCATGGACTCAACAGTTAAAGAAAATGCAAAATGCAAAAAAGCTTGTAACCCTAAATATCCAGGAAATCCAGGACACAATGAGAAGACCAAACCTAAGGATTATAGGCATAGATGAGAGTGAAGATTTACAACTTAAAGGGCCAGCAAATATCTTCAATAAAATTATGGAAGAAAACTTCCCTAACCTAAAGAGAGAGATGCCCATGAATATACAAGAAGCCTACAGAACTCCAAACAGACTGGACCAGAACAGAAATACTTCCCGTCAAATAATAATCAAAACACCAAATGTTCTAAACAAAGAAAGAATACTAAAGGCAGTAAGAGAAAAAGGCCAAGTAACATATAAAGGAAGGCCTATCAAAATCACAGCAGACTTTTCACCTGAGACTATGAAGTCTAGAAGGTCCTGGGCAGATCTCATGCAGACTCTAAGAGAACACAAATGCCAACCAAAACTACTATATCCAGCAAAACTCTCAATCACCATAGATGGAGAAACTAAGATATTTCATGACAAAACCAAGTTTACCCAATATCTATCCACAAACCTAGCCCTAAAAAGGATAATAGGAGGACAACACCAATACAAGGAGGGAAACTTCACCCTGGAAAAAGCAAGATAGTAACCTTTCATCAAACCAAAAAGAAGTTAAGCATTCAAATTTAAAAAATAACGTCAAAAATGATAGGAAGTAACAATCGCTATTCCTTAATGTCTCTTAACATCAATGGACTTAATGCCCCAATAAAAAGACACAGACTAACTGAATGGATACGTAAACAGGACCCTACATTTTGCTGCTTACAGGAAACACACCTCAGGGTCAAAGACAAACACTACCTTAGAGTAAAAGGCTGGAAGACAATTTTACAAGAAAATGGTCTCAGGAAACAAGCTGGAGTAGCCATTTTAATATCAGATAAAATTGACTTTCAACCCAAAGTCATCAAAAGAGACTCTGAGGGACACTTCTTGCTGGTCAAAGGAAAAATACAACAAGAAGAACTCTCAATCCTGAACATCTATGCTCCAAATGCAAGGGCACCCTCTTTCATAAAAGAAACTTTATTAAAACTCAAAGCACACATTGCACCTAACACAATAATTGTGGGTGACTTCAACACTGCACTTTCCTCAATGGACTGATCAGGAAAACAGAAACTAGACAGGGACACAGTGAAATTAATTGAAGCTTTGGACCGAGTAGATTTAACAGATATATATAGAACATTCTATCCTAAAACAAAAGAATATACCTTTTTCTCAGCACCTCATGGTACCTTCTCCAAAGTTTTTGTGTTGCGTGTATGACTAAGCGTGTAGCCTCAAAAGAGAACGCACAGGAGAGTTTTCTCTCGAAAAAAATATGTCAGAATACCACGTTTTAAGGAATTCCAACATTGTGCGAAATTATCTTGTTTTTCCTAAACAACACGTTTTAACTTGAAAAGCTTTGGTGTTTTGTGTATGTCTAAGTGTGTAGCCTCAGAAGAGAACGCACTGGAGAGTTTTCTCTCGAAAGAATATGTCAGAATACCACGTTACAAGGAAATACAGTGTTGCAGAGTAAAGACAAATACGTACATATTAGAAATACTTAAATTTTACAAGAAATAAGGCTCCATAAAAATTATCTTGTATTTCAAAAACAACAAGTTGAAATTCTAAAAGATTTGGTGTTGCATGTATGTCTAAACTTGTAGCCGCAAAAGAGAAGGCACAGGAGAGTTTTCTCTCGAAAAAATATGTCAGAATACCACGTTTTGAGGAAATCCTGCATCGTACAAAATTATCTTGTTTTTCCTTAACAACACATTGTCATTCGAAAAGCTTTCGTGTTGCGTTTATTTCTAAGCATGAAGCCTCAAAAAAGAACGCACAGGAGAGTTTTCTCTCGAAAGAATGTGTAAGAATACCACGTTATACGGAAATACAGTGTTGCAGAGTAAAGACAAATACGTACGTATTAGAAATACTTAAACTTTACGAGAGGAAATAACGCATCGTGCAAAATTATCATGTTTTTCCTAAACAACACATTGTAACTCAAAAATTTTGGTGTTGCGTGTATGTCTAAGCGGGTAGCCTCAAAAGAGAATGCACAGCAGAGTTATCTCTCGAAAAAAATATTTCAGAATACCACGTTTTAAGGAAATCCAGCATTGTGCGAAATTATCTTGTTTTTCCTAGACAACACGTTGTAACTCGAAAAGCTTTGGTGTTGCATGTATGTCTAAGCTTTTAGCCTCAAAAGAGAATGCACAGGAGAGATTTCTCTCGAAAGAATATGTATGAATACCACGTTATAAGGAAATACAGTGTTGCAGAGTAAAGACAAATACGTACGTATTAGAAATACTTAAACTTTACAAGAAGAAATAACGGGTCGTGCAAAATTATCTTGTTTTTCCTAAAAAACACGTTGTAACTCGAAAAGATATGGTGTTGCATGTATGACTAAGCATGCAGCCTCAAAAGAGAACGCACAGGAGAGTTTTCTCTCGAAAAAAAATGTCACAATATCACGTTTTAAGGAAATCCCGCATCATGTGAAATTATCTTGCTTTTCCTAAACAACATGTTTTAACTCGAAAGGCTTTGGTGTTGCATGTATGTCTAAGTGTGTAGCCTCAAAAGAGAATGCACAGGAGAATTTTCTCTCAAAAAATATGTAAGAATATCACATTTTAAGGAAATCCCGCATAGTGCGAAATTATCTTGTTTTTCTTAAACAACACGTAACTCGAAAAGTTTTGATGTTGCGTTTTTGTCTAAGCGTGCAGCCTCAAAAGAGAACGCACAGGAGAGTTTTCTTTCGAAAGAATATGTAAGAATACCACGTTATATGGAAATACAGTGTTGCAGAGTAAAGACAAATACGTACGTATTAGAAATACTTAAACTTTACGAGAGGCAATAACCCATCGTGCAAAATTATCTTGTTTTTCCTAACAACACGTAACTCAAAAAGATTTGGTGTTGCGTGTATGTCTAAGCTTGTAGCCTCAAAAGAGAACGCACACGAGAGTTTTCTCTCTAAAAAATATGTCAGAATACCATGTTTTAAGAAAATCATGCATCGTGCGAAATTATCCTGTTTTTCTTAAACAAAACGTTGTAACATGAAAATTTTGGTGTTACGTGTATGTCTAAGCATGTAGCCTCAAAAGAGAATGCACAGGCGGCGGCGGCGGCGGCAGCAGCGGCAGCAGTGGCTGCTCCAGCTGAAGGGCCATCAGCAGTGGAACCAAGGCGTCACAGGGACCAGTTAGGCCCTGCGCCCACGACCACTGACCTTCGCTGACCAGCCGGACAGCAAGCAGCTGCAGTTGTGCGGCGCCTTTCCTGCACGGAGGCCACTTCAGAACTCGGCCTCCCACCAGTCAGGAGAGGAGGATCCATCTTGATTCCGTACTCCAGGAATCGGACAGACTGAGGTACACAAACATAATCCGAGGCCAACACCGCGGTGGTCTGAGCCCGACGGGCGTTGGCCTGCACCCAGGCCCTGGGCGGGTCGGGGGGCCATCGGGGTGCCAACCCAACCAGGAGGTTTTTTGCCCAGGCCTGCGAGCGCGCCGCCGCCATTTTGCCTGCAGGACGACAGAGAGCTCAGGCGGGCAGACCTGTAACAGGCATAGCCTAAGGCTAACAAAGCGGGGGTCCAGGCCCCAAAAGGCACAGGACTGACCCCAAGAACTGGGCGGCTTGGTGGGCCATCTGTGAGTCAACCCGCCCAGGCAATTGTTAGCAAAGCAGACTCTCCCGGCGCTTTCAGGGAGCGCGGGCGCACACGCCCGCCACCCTAGTCACCTGGCAAACCCAATTAACAGTCAAAGCCGTAGGGGAACTTTGCTCGGACCTTGGCCTCCCAGGCTTTTGCCTGGACTCAGGGACTGGGCGGCCAGGCTAACCTTGTGTGCGATAGCCCGGTTGGCAGATCGGCTGCCCAGCGGAGTGAGCGGAACTCAGGGGAGGTCACAGTAGCATACACCGTCGGCACTCCCTGGGAGTGCACACGGGCTCCATCTGCTCCACAGACACAATCTGGGGCAAGGCCTCAGGCAGAAGCCCTTAGCTCTACTCTCTCCGCTTCCGGATCCAGATCAGTCTGGGCGGCAGCATTACATCTCCAAGTCCTGCAAGTGGCTAGCTGGGCTTCCGGGCGGCCAGCTGGGAGAAGTCAGTGTGCTCCAGTGAATCCAGCGGGCCCCAGCGGGAGCCTTCGGGTGCCTGCTTTGGGATCTGAACAGCCTGGGCAGCAGCACACTGTCTACAAGCAGTGCAGGAGGTAAGCTGTGCACCAGAGGCCAACTGGGAAGGGGCAGCTTGCACTGGTGAGTCCAGCACTGACAAGATAAACTAACACCAGTGAGATCTAGATGGCAAAAGGCAAACGCAGGAACGTCACTAACAGAAATCAAGGCAATATGGCAACATCTGAACCCAATTCTCCTCTACCAACATGTCCTGGATACCCCATCACACCAGTAAAACAAGATTTGGATTTAAAATCACTGGTCATGATGCTGGTACAGGAACACATGAAGGTCATACATAAAGAAATTCAGGAGACAATGGATCAAAAGGTAGAAGCCCTTGCAAGGGAAACACAAAAATCATTGAAAGAAATCCAGGAGAATACAAAAGCCAACAAGGAGGAAATGCAAAAAACACTTAAAGAAATACAGGAGAACTTTGCTCAACAGGCTGAGGTCATGAAAGACGAAACACAAAAATCTCTTAAAGAAATACAGGAGAACTTTGGTCAACAGGCTGAGCTCATGAAAGAGAAAACACAAAAATCTCTTAAAGAATTACAGGAAAACACAAACATGCAAGTGAAGGAGCTAAGCAAAACCATCCAGGATCTAAAATCAGAAGTAGAAACAACTAAGAAAACTCAAAGGGAGACAACTTTGGAGATAGAAAGCCTTGGGAAGAAATCAGGGGACAGAGATACAAATATCAACAACAGAATACAAGAGATAGAAGAAAGAATCTCAGATGCTGAAGATTCCATAGAAACCATGGACTCAACAGTTAAAGAAAATGCAAAATGCAAAAAGCTTGTAACCCAAAATATCCAGGAAATCCAGGACACAATGAGAAGACCAAACCTAAGGATTATAGGCATAGAGGAGAGTGAAGATTTACAACTTAAAGGGCCAGCAAATATCTTCAATAAAATTATGGAAGAAAACTTCCCTAACCTAAAGAGAGAGATGCCCATGAATATACAAGAAGCCTACAGAACTCCAAACAGACTGGACCAGAACAGAAATACTTCCCGTCACATAATAATCAAAACACCAAATGTTCTAAACAAAGAAAGAATACTAAAGGCAGTAAGAGAAAAAGGCCAAGTAACATATAAAGGAAGACCTATCAGAATCACAGCAGACTTTTCACCTGAGACTATGAAGGCTAGAAGGTCCTGGGCAGATCTCATGCAGACTCTAAGAGAACACAAATGCCAACCAAAACTACTATATCCAGCAAAACTCTCAATCACCATAGATGGAGAAACTAAGATATTTCATGACAAAACCAAGTTTACCCAATATCTATCCACAAACCCGGCCCTAAAAAGGATAATAGGAGGACAACACCAATACAAGGAGGGAAACTTCACCCTGGAAAAAGCAAGATAGTAACCTTTCATCAAACCCAAAAGAAGTTAAGCATTCAAATTTAAAAAATAACGTCAAAAATGATAGGAAGTAACAATCACTATTCCTTAATATCTCTTAACATCAATGGACTTAATGCCCCAATAAAAAGACACAGACTAACTGAATGGATACGTAAACAGGACCCTACATTTTGCTGCTTACAGGAAACACACCTCAGGGTCAAAGACAAACACTACCTTAGAGTAAAAGGCTGGAAGACAATTTTACAAGCAAATGGTCTCAGGAAACAAGCTGGAGTAGCCATTTTAATATCAGATAAAATTGACTTTCAACCCAAAGTCATCAAAAGAGACCCTGAGGGACACTTCTTGCTGGTCAAAGGAAAAATACAAAAAGAAGAACTGACAATCCTGAACATCTATGCCCCAAATGTAAGGGCACCCTCTTTTGTAAAAGAAACTTTATTAAAACTAAAAGCACACATTGCACCTAACACAATAATTGTGGGTGACTTCAACACTGCACTTTCCTCAATGGACCGATCAGGAAAACAGAAACTAAACAGGGACACAATGAAACTAATTGAAGCTTTGGACCAATTAGATTTAACAGATATATATAGAACATTCTATCCTAAAACAAAAGAATATACCTTTTTCTCAGCACCTCATGGTACCTTCTCCAAAATCGACCATATAATTGGTCACAAGACAGACCTCAACAAATATAAGAAGATCGAACTAATCCCATGCCTCCTATCTGATCACTATGGAGTAAAAGTGGTCTTCAATAGCAACAGAAACAACAGAAAGCCCACATACACGTGGAAACTGAACAATACTCTACTCAATGATACCTTGGTCAAGGAAGAAATAAAGAAAGAAATTAAAGACTTTTTAGAACACAATGAAAATGAAAACACAACATACCCAAATCTATGGGACACAATGAAAGCAGTGCTAAGAGGAAAACTCATAGCCCTGAGTGCCTCCAAAAAGAAAATGGAGAGAGCATACATTACCAGCTTAATGACACACCTGAAAGCCCTGGAACAAAAAGAAGCTATTTCGCCCAGGAGGAGTAGAAGGCAGGAAATCATCAAACTCAGGGCCGAAATCAATCAAGTAGAAACAAAGAGAACCATACAAAAAATCAACAATACCAGGAGCTGGTTCTTTGAGAAAATCAACAAGATAGATAAACCCTTAGCCAGAATGACCAAAGGGCACAGAGAAAGTATCCAAATTAACAAACTTAGAAATGAAAAGGGAGATATAACAACGGAAACTGAGGAAATCCAAAAAATCATCAGATCCTACTACAAGAGCCTATACTCAACACAACTGGAGAATCTGGAGGAAATGGACAATTTCCTTGACAGATACCAAATACCAAAATTAAATCAGGACCAACTAGACCATCTAAACAGTCCCATAATGCCTAAAGAAATAGAAGGAGTCATAGAAAGTCTTCCAACCAAAAAAAGCACAGGACCAGATGGCTTCAGTGCAGAATTCTACCAGACCTTCAAAGAAGAGTTAACACCAATACTCTTCAAACTCTTCCACAAAATAGAAACAGAAGGAACACTACCCAATTCCTTCTACGAAGCCACAATTACGCTGATACCAAAGCCACACAAAGATCCAACAAAGAAAGAGAACTTCAGACCAATTTCCCTTATGAACATCGATGCAAAAATACTCAATAAAATTCTTGCCAACCGAATCCAAGAACACATCAAAACGATCATCCACCATGATCAAGTAGGCTTTATCCCAGGAATGCAGGGTTGGTTCAATATACGGAAATCCATCAATACAATCCACTACATAAACAAACTCAAAGAACAAAACCACATGGTCATTTCATTGGATGCTGAAAAAGCATTTGACAAAATTCAGCATCCCTTCATGCTTAAAGTCTTGGAGAGAACAGGAATTCAAGGCCCATACCTAAACATAGTAAAAGCAATATACAGCAAACCGGTAGCCAGCATCAAACTAAATGGAGAGAAACTTGAAGCAATCCCACTGAAATCAGGGACCAGACAAGGCTGCCCCCTTTCTCCTTATCTTTTCAATATTGTACTTGAGGTACTAGCTCGGGCAATTCGACAACATAAGGAGGTCAAAGGGATACAAATTGGAAAGGAAGAAGTCAAACTATCATTATTTGCAGACGACATGATCGTCTACCTAAGTGACCCAAAGAACTCCACTAGAGAGCTCCTACAGCTGATAAACAACTTCAGCAAAGTGGCAGGTTATAAAGTCAACTCAAGCAAATCAGTGGCCTTCCTATACTCAAAGGATAAGCAGGCTGAGAAAGAAATTAGGGAAATGACCCCCTTCACAATAGCCACAAACAGTATAAAGTATCTTGGGGTGACTCTTACCAAACATGTGAAAGATCTGTATGACAAGAACTTCAAGACTCTGAAGAAGGAAATGGAAGAAGACCTCAAAAAATGGGAAAACCTCCCATGCTCATGGATCGGCAGAATCAATATAGTTAAAATGGCCATTTTGCCTAAAGCACTATACAGATTCAATGCAATACCCATCAAAATCCCAACTCAATTCTTCACGGAGCTAGAAAGAGCAATTATCAAATTCATCTGGAACAACAAAAAACCCAGGATAGCTAAAACTATTCTCAACAACAAAAGGAAATCTGGGGGAATCAGTATCCCTGACCTCAAGCAATACTACAGAGCAATAGTGTTAAAAACTGCATGGTATTGGTACAGTGACAGACAGGAGGATCAATGGAACAGGATTGAAGATCCAGAAATGAACCCACACACCTATGGCCACTTGATCCTCGACAAAGAGGCTGAAAACATCCAATGGAAAAAAGATAGCCTTTTCAACAAATGGTGCTGGTTCAACTGGAGGTCAGCATGCAGAAGAATGCGAATTGATCCATCCTTGTCTCCTTGTACTAAGCTCAAATCCAAATGGATCAAGGACCTCCACATAAAGCCAGACAATCTGAAGCTAATAGAAAAAAAACTGGGGAAGACCCTTGAGGACATCGGTACAGGGAGAAAGTTTCTGAACAGAACACCAATAGCGTATGCTCTAAGAGCAAGAATTGACAAATGGGACCTCATAAAATTACAAAGTTTCTGTAAGGCAAAGGACACCATCAAGAGGACAAATCGGCAACCAACAAATTGGGAAAAGATCTTCACCAATCCTACATCAGATAGAGGGCTAATATCCAATATATATAAAGAACTCAAGAAGTTAGACTCCAGAAAACCAAACAACCCTATTAAAAAATGGGGTACAGAGTTAAACAAAGAATTCTCACCTGAAGAACTTCGGATGGCGGAGAAGCATCTTAAAAAATGCTCAACTTCATTAGTCATTAGGGAAATGCAAATCAAAACAACCCTAAGATTTCATCTTACACCAGTCAGAATGGCTAAGATTAAAAATTCAGGAGACAGCAGGTGTTGGAGAGGGTGTGGAGAAAGAGGAACTCTCCTCCACTGCTGGTGGGGTTGCAAATTGGTACAACCACTCTGGAAATCAGTCTGGCGGTTCCTCCGAAAACTGGGCACCTTACTTCCAGAAGATCCTGCTATACCACTCCTGGGCATATACCCAGAAGACTCCCCACCATGTAATAAGGATACATGTTCTACTATGTTCATAGCAGCCCTATTTGTAATTGCCAGATGCTGGAAAGAACCCAGGTATCCCTCAACAGAAGAGTGGATGCAAAAAATGTGGTATATCTACACAATGGAGTACTATTCAGCCATTAGAAACAATGAATTCATGAAATTCTTAGGCAAATGGATGGAGCTAGAGAATATCATACTAAGTGAGGTAACCCAGACTCAAAAGGTGAATCATGGTATGCACTCACTAATAAGTGGATATTAACCTAGAAAACTGGAATACCCAAAACATAATCCACACATCAAATGAGGTACAAGAAGAAAGGAGGAGTGGCCCTTGGTTCTGGAAAGACTCAGTGAAACAGTATTCAGCAAAACCAGAACGGGGAAGTGGGAAGGGGTGGGTGGGAGGACAGGGGAAGAGAAGGGGGCTTGCGGGACTTTCGGGGAGTGGGGGGGCTAGAAAAGGGGAAATCATTTGAAATGTAAATAAATTATATCGAATAATAATAAAAAAAAAAAAGAAAAAAAAAAAAAAAAAGAGAATGCACAGGAGAGTTTTCTCTCGAAAAAATATGTCAGAATACCACGATTTAAGGATATCCAGCATTGTGCGAAATTATCTTGTTTTTCCTAAGCAACACATTGTAACTCGAAAAGCTTTGGTGTTGCATGTATGTCTAAGCTTGTAGCCTCAAAAGAGAACGCACAGGAGAGATTTCTCTCGAAAGAATATGTATGAATACCACGTTATAAGGAAATACAGTGTTGCAGATTAAAGACAAATACATACGTATTAGAAATACTTAAACTTTACGAGAAGAAATAACGGGTCGTGCAAAATTATATATTTTTTCCTAAACAACAAGTTGTAACTCGAAAACCTTTGGTATTGCTTGTATGTCTCCGCGTGTAGCCTCAAAAGAGAACGCACAAGAGAGTTTTCTCTCGAAAAAATATGTCATATACCATATTTTAAGGAAATCCTGCATCATGCGAAATTATCTTGTTTTTCCTAAACAACATGTTATAAAACGAAAAGCTTTGGTGTTGCGTGTAGGTCTAAGTGTGTAGCCTCAAAAGAGAATGCACAGGAGAGCTTTCTCTCACAAGAATATGTAAGAATACCACATTACAAGGAAATACAGTTTTGCAGAGTAAGGACAAATACGTACATATTAGAAATACTTAAACTTACAAGAAGAAATAACGCATCGTACAAAATTATCTTGTATTTCCTAAACAACACGTTGTAACTCGTAAAGATTTGGTGTGGCGTATATGTCTATGCATGTACCCTCAAAAGAGAATGCACAGGAGAATTTTCTCTCGAAAAAATATGTCAGAATACCAAGTTTTAAGGAAATCCCGCATTGTGCAAAATTATCTTGTTTTTCCTAAACAACATGTTGTAACTTGAAACTATTTTGTGTTACCTGCATGACTAAGCTTGTAACCTCAAAAGAGAACGCACAGGGGAGTTTTCTCTCATAAAAATATGTCAGAATACGACGTTTTAAGGAAATCCAGCATCTTGCGAAATTATCTTGTTTTTCCTAAACAACACGTTGTAACTCGAAATGCTTTGGTATTGCGTGTATATCTAAGCGTGTAGCCTCAAAAGAGAACGCACAGGAGAGTTTTCATTCGAAAGAATTGTAAGAATACCTCATTACAAGGAAATACAGTGTTGCAGAATAAAGACAAATACGTGCATATTAGAAATACTTAAACTTTACGTGAAGAAATAATGCATCATACAAAATTATCTTGTATTTCCTAAACAACACATTGTAACTCAAAAAGATTTGTTGTTGCGTGTATGTCTAAACGTGTATCCTCAAAAGAGAACCCACAGGAGAATTTTCACTCGAAAAATATGTCAGAATACCACTTTTTAAGGAAATCACACATCGTGCGAAATTATGTTGTTTTTCCTAAACAACACGTTATAACTCGAAAAACTATGGTGTTACGTGTATGTCTAAGTGTGTAGCCTCAAAAGAGAACGCACAGGAGAGTTTTCTCTCGAAAAAAATATGTCAGAATACCACGTTTTAAAGAAATCCCGCATCGTGCCAAATTATCTAGTTTTTCCTAAACAACATGTTTTAACTCAAAAAGCTTTGGTGTTACGTGTATGTCTTAGTGTGTAGCCTCAAAAGAAAACGCACAAGAGAGTTTTCTCTCGAAAGATTATGTAAGAATACCATGTTATAAGGAAATACAGTGTTGCAGAGTAAAGACAACTATGTACGTATTAGAAATACTTGAACTTTACGAGAAGAAATAATGCATCGTACAAAATTATCTTGTTTTTCCTAAATAACACGTTGTAACTCGAAAAGATTTTGTGTTGCGTGTATGGTAAAGCATGTAGTCTCAAAAGAGAATGCACAGAACAATTTTCTATCGAAAAAATATTTCAGAATACCACGTTTTAAAGAAATCCAGCATTGTGATAAATTATCTTATTTTTCCTAAACAATATGTTGTAACTCATAAAGCTTTGGTGTTGCGTTTTTTTCTAAGCGTGCAAAAGCCTCAAAAGAGAACACACAGAAGAATTTTCTCTCGAAAGAATATGTAAGAATACCACGTTATAAGGAAATATAGTGTTGCAGAGTAAAGACAAATATGTACGTATTGGAAATACTTAAACATTAGGAGAAGAAATATCACATCATGCAATTTTTTCTTGTTTTTCCTAAACAACACATTGGAACTCGAAAAGATTTGGTGTTGCGTGTATGTATAAGCTTGTAGCCTCAAAGGAGAAGGCACAGGAGTGTTTTCTCTCGAAAAAATATATCAGAATACCACGTTTTAAAGAAATCCCGCATCTTGCGAAATTATCTTTTTTTTCCTAAACAACACGTTGTAACTGGAAAAGCTTTGGTGTTGCGTGTATGTCTAAGCGTTGTAGCATAAAAAGAGAACACACAGGAGGGTTTTCCCACGAAAGAATATGTAAGAATACCACGATATAAGGAAATACAGTGTTGCAGAGTAAGGACAAATACGTACATATTAGAAATACTTAAACTTTACGAGAAGAAATAACGCATCGTGCAAAATTATCTTGTTCTTCCTAAACAACACGTTGTAACTGGAAAAGCTTTGGTGTTGCGTGTATGTCTAAGCGTGTAGCCTCAAAAGAGATCGCAAAGGAGAGGTTTCTCTTGAAAAAATATGTCAGAATACCACGTTTTAAGGAAATCCCGCATCGTGCGATATTATCTTGTTTTTCCTAAACAACACTTTGTAACTCGAAAAGCTTTGGTGTTGCGTGTATGTCTAAGCATGTAGTCTCAAATGAGAACACACAGGAGAGTTTTCTCTCGAAAGAATATGCAAGAATACCACGTTATAAGGAAATACAGTGTTGCAGTGTAAACACAAATACATTCGTATTAGAAATACTTAAACTTTACGAGAAGAAATAACGCATCGTAAAAAATTATCTTGTAGTTCCTAAACAACACGTTGTAACTCCAAAAGATTTGGTGTTGCGTGTATGTCTAAGCTTAGAGCCTCAAAAGAGAACGCACAGGAGAGTTTTCTCTCGAAAGAATATGTAAGAATACCACATTATAAGGAAATACAGTGTTGCAGAGTAAAGACAAATATGTACGTTTTAAAAATACTTAAACTTTATGAGAAGAAATAACGCATCGTACAAAATTTTCTTGTATTTCCTAAACAACACGTTGTAACTCGAAAACATTTGGTGTTGCGTGTATGTCTAAACATGTAGCCTCAAAAGAGAACCCAAAGGAGAATGTTCTCTCGAAAAATATATCAGAATACCACGTTTTCAGGAAATCCCGCATCGTGCAAAATTATCTTGTTTTTCCTAAAGAACACGTTGTAACTCGAAAAATTTTGGTGTTGCATTTTGTCTAAGCATGCAGCCTCAAAAGAGAATGTACAGGAGAGTTTTCTCTCAAAAGAATATGTAAGAATACCACATCATAAAGAAATAAAATGTTGCAGAGTAAAGACAAATACGTACGTATTGGAAATACTTAAACTTTATGAGAAGAAATAATGCATCGTACAAAGTTATATTGTATTTCGTAAACGTCAGGTTGTAACTTGAAAAGATTTGATGTGCCGTGTATGTCTAAGTGTGTAGCCTCAAAAGAGAATGCACAAGAGAGTTTTCTCTTGAAAAAATATGTCAGAATACCACGTAATAAGGAAATCCCGCATCGTGCGAAATTATCTTGTTTTTCCTATACAACACATTGTAACTCAAAAAGATTTGATGTTGCGTGTATGTCCAAGCATGTAGCTTCAAAAGAGAAAGCACAGGAGAGTTTTCTCTCGAAAGATTATGTAAGAATTCCACGTTATAAGGAAATACAGTGTTGCAGAATAAAGACAAACACGTACGTATTAGAAATACTTAAACTTTACGAGAAGAAATAACGCATCGTATAAAATTATCCAGTATTTCCTAAACAACACGTTGTAACGCGACAAGATTTTGTGTTGTGTGTATGTGTAAATGGGTAGCCTCAAAAGAGAACCCACAGTAGAATTTTCTCTCGAAAAAATATGTCAGAATACCACGTTTTAAGGAAATCCTGCATCGTGCGAAATTATCTTGTTTTTCTTAAACAACACGTTGTAATTCGAAAGGTTTTGATGTTCCACGTATGTCTAAGCTAGTAGCCTCAAAGGAGAACGCACAGGAGAGTTTTCTCTCTAAAGAATATGTAAGAATACCACGTTATAAGGAAATACAGTGTTGCAGAGTAAAAACAAATACGTACGTATTAGAAATACTTAAACTTTACGAGAAGAAATAATGCATCATAAAAATTTTCTTGTATTTCCTAAACAACACGTTGTAACGAGAAAATATTTGGTGTTGTGTGTATGTGTAAATGTGTAGCCTCAAAAGAGAACCCACAGGAGAATTTTCTCTCGAAAAAATATGTCAGAATACGACGTTTTAAAGAAATCCTGCATCATACAAAATTATCTAGTATTTCCTAAACAACATGTTGTAACTCGAAAAGCTTTGGTGTTGCATTTTTGTCTAAGCGTGCAGCCTCAAAGAGAACGCACAGGAGAGTTTTCTCTCGAAAAAATATGTCAGAATACCACGTTTTAAGGAAATCCCGCATCGTGCGAAATTCTCTTGTTTTTCTTAAACATCACGTTGTAACTCGAAAAACTTTGGTGTTGTGTGTATGTCTAAGCGTGTAGCTTCAAAAGAGAATGCACTGGACAGTATTCTCTCAAAAGAAAATGTATGAATACCACGTTATAAGGAAATAGACTGTTGCAGAGTAAAGACAAATATGTACTTATTAGAAATACTTAAACTTTATGAGAAGAAATAACGCATCATACAAAATTATGTGGTGTTTCCTAAACAACACATTCTAACTCAAAAAGATTTGGTGTTGCATGTATGTCTAAACGTGAAGCCTCAAAAGAGAACTCACAGGAGAATTTTCTCTCGAAAAAATATGTCTGAATACCACGTTTTAAGGAAATCCTGCATCGTGCGAAATTATCTTGTTATTCCTAAACAACACGTTGTAACTCGAAAAGCTTTGGTGTTGCTTGTATGTCTCAGCATGTAGCCTCAAAAGAGAACGCACAGGAGAGTTTTCTCATGAAAAAAATATGTCAGAATACAACGTTTTAAAGAAATACAGTGTTGCAGAGTAAAGACAAATACTTACATATTGGACATACTTAAACTTTACGAGAAGAAATAATGCATCGTGCAAAATTATCTTGTTTTTCCTAAACAACATGTTTTAACTCGAAAAGCTTTGGTGTTGCGTGTATGTCTAAGTGTGTAGCCTCAAGAGAACGCACCGGAGAGTATTGTCTCGAAAGAAAATGTAAGAATACCAGTTTATAAGGAAATACAGTGTTGCAGAGTAAAGACAAATATGTACTTATTAGAAATACTTAAACTTTATGAGAAGAAATAACGCAACGTACAAAATTATCTTGTATTTCCTAAACAACACATTGTAACTCGAAAAGATTTGGTGTTGCATGTATCTAAACGTGTAGCCTCAAAAGAGAACCAACAGGAGAATTTTCTCTCGAAAAAATATGTCTGAATACCACGATTTAAGGAAATCCTGCATCATGCGAAATTATCTTGTTATTCCTAAACAACACGTTGTAACTCGAAAAGCTTTGGTGTTGCTTGTATATCTCAGCGTGTAGCCTCAAAAGAGAATGCACAGGAGAGTTTTCGCTCGAATAAAATATGTCAGAATACAACGTTTTAAGGAAATCCTGCATCGTGCGAAATTATCTTTTTTTTTCCTAACCAAATTGTTGTAACTCGAAAAGCTTTGGTGTTGTGTTTTTGTCTAAGCGTGCAGCCTCAAAAGAGAATGCACAGGAGAGATTTCTCTCGAAAGAATATGTAAGTATACGATGTTGTATGGAAATACAGTGTTGCAGAGTAAAGACAAATATGTACATATTGGAAATACTTAAACTTTACAAGAAGAAATAACGCATCATGCAAAATTATCTGGTTTTTCCTAAACAACACGTTGTAACTGGAAAAGATTTTGTGTTACATGTATGTCTAAGCTTGTAGCCTCAAAAGAGAATGCACAGGAGAGTTTTCTCTCAAAAAAAAAAAATATGTCAGAATACCACGTTTTAAGGAAATCCTGCATCGTGCAAAATTATCTTGTTTTTCCTAAACAACATGTTGTAACTCGAAAAGCTTTGGTGTTGCATGGATGTCTAAGCATGTAGCCTCAAGAGAGAACGCACAGGAGTTTTCTCTCCAGAAAATATGTCAGAATACCACGTTTTAAGGAAATCCCGCATAGTGTGATATTATCTTGTTTTTCCTAAACAACACTTTGTAATTCGAAAATATTTGGTGTTGGTTGTAAGTCTAAGCGCATAGCCTCAAAAAGAACGCACAGGAGAGTTTTCTCTCGAAAGAATATGTAAGAATATCACGTTATAAGGAAATACAGTGTTGCAGATTAAAGACAAATATGTACGTATTAGAAATACTTAAACTTTATGAAAAGAAATGACGCTTCGTACAAAATTATCTTTTATTTCCTAAGCAAGACGTTGTAACTTGAAAAGATTTGGTGTTGTGTGTATGTCTAAATGTGTAGCCTCAAAAGAGAACCTACAGGAGAATTTTCTCTCGAAAATATATGACAGAATATCACGTTTTAAGGAAATCCTGCATCGTGTCAAATTATATTGTTTTTCCTAAACAACACGTTGTAACTCGAAAAGCTTTGGTGTTGCGTGTATGTCTAAGCGTGTAGCCTCAAAAGAGAACGCACAGGAGAGTTTTCTCTCGAAAAAATATGTCAGAATAGCATGTTTTAAGGAAATCCTGCATCGTGCGAAATTATCTTGTTTTTCTTAAACAACACGTTGTAACTTGAAAAGCTATGGTGTTGGTGTATGTCTAAGCGTGGAGCCTCAAAAGGGAACGCAGAGGAGAGTTTTCTCTCAAAAGAATATGTAAGAATACGACGTTAAAAGGAAATACAGTGTTGCAGAGTAAAGACAAATATGTACGTATAGGAAATACTTAAACTTTACGAGAAGAAATAATGCATCGTGCAAAATTATCTTGTTTTTCCTAAACAACACGTTGTAACTCAAAAAGATTTTGTGTTGTGTGTATGTCTAAGCTTGTAGCCTCAAAAGAGAATGCAAGGAGAGTTTTCTCTCAAAAAATTATGTCAGAATACTACGTTTTAAGGAAATGGCGCATCATGAGAAATTATCATGTTTTTCTTAAACAACATGTTGTAACTCGAAAAACTTTGGTGTTGCGTGTATGTCTAAGTGTGTAGCCTCAAAAAAGAACACACAGGAGAGTTTTCTCTCGAAAGAATATGTAAATATACCACGTTATAAGGAAATACAGTGTTGCAGAGTAAAGACAAATACGTACGTATTGGAAATACTTAAACTTTACGAGAAGAAATTACGCATCGTGCAAAATTATCTTGTTTTTCCAAACAACATGTTGTAACTCGAAACGATTTGGTGTTTCATGTATGTCTAAGCATGTAGCCTCAAAAGAGACAGCACAGTAGAGTTTTCTCTCGAAAAATATGTCAGAATACCACGTTTTAAGGAAATCCTGCATCGTGCGAAATTATCTTGTTTTTCCTAAACAACATGTTTTAACTCGAAAAGCTTTGGTGATGCGTGTATGTCTAAGTGTGTAGCCTCAAAAGAGAATGCACAGGAGAGTTTTCTCTTGCCAGAATATGTAAGAATACCAAGTTACAAGGAAATACAGTTTTGCAGAGTAAAGACAAATACGTACCTATTAGAAATACTTAAACTTTACTAGAAGAAATAATGCATCGTACAAAATTATCTTGTATTTCCTAAAGAACACGCTATAACTCGAAAAGATTTGTTGTGGCATGAATGTCTAAGCGTTTAGCTTCAAAAGAGAATGCACAGGAGATTTTTCTGTCAAAAAATTATGTCAGAATACCACGTTTTAAGGAAATCCTGCATCGTGCGAAATTATCTTGTTTTTCTTAAACAACACGTTGTAACTCGAAAAGCTTTGGTTTTCCGTGTATGTCTAAGCGTGTAGCCTCAAAAGAGAATGCACAGGAGCGTTTTCTCTCGAAAGAATATGTAAGCATACAACATTATAAGGAAATACAGTGTTGCAGAGTAAAGACAAATACGTACGTATTAGAAATACTCAAACTTTACGAGAAGAAATAACGCATCATACAAAATTATCTTGTTTTTTCTAAACAACACGTTGTAACTCAACAAGTTTTGGTGTTACGTGTGTTTCTAAGAGTGTAGCCTCAAAAGAGAACGCACAGGAGAGTTTTCTCTCGAAAGAATATGTAAGAATACCACGTTATAAGGAAATACAGTGTTGCAGAGCAAAGACAAATAAATATGTATTAGAAATACTTAAACTTAACGAGAAGAAATAATGCATCATAAAAAAATTATCTTGTATTTCCTAAAATACACGTTGTAACTCGAAAAGATTTGGTGTTGTGTGTATGTCTAAATGTGTAGCCTCAAAAGAGAACCCACAGGAGAATTGTCTCACAAAAAAATATGTCAGAAAACCACATTTTAAGGAAATCCTGCATCGTGCAAAATTATCTTGTTTTTCCTAAACAACACGTTGTAACTCGATTAGCTTTGGTGTTGCGTGTATGTCTAAGCGTGTAGTCTCAAAAGAGAATGCACAGGAGAGTTTTCTCTCAAAAAAAATATGTCAGAATACCACATTTTAAGGAAATCCCGCATCGTGCGAAATTATCTTGTTTTTCCTAAACAACACGTTGTAACGCGTAAAGCTTTGGTGTTGCGTGTGTGTCTACGCGTGTAGCCTCAAAATAGAATGCACAGGAGAGTTTTCTCTCGAAAGAATTTGTAAGAATACCACGTTATAAGGAAATACAGTGTTGCAGAGTAAAGACAAATATGTACGTATTAGAAATACTTAAACTTTACGAGAAGAAATAAAGCATCTTGCAATATTATCTTGTTTTTCCTAAACAACACGTTGTAACTTGAAAAGATTTGGTATTGCATGTATTTCTAAGCTTGTAGCCTCAAAAGAGAACGCACAGGGGAGTTTTCTCTCGAAATAAAATGTCAGAATACCACGTGTTATGGAAATGCTGCATCCTGCGTTATTATCTTCTTTTTCCTAAACAACATGTTGTAACTCGCAAAGCATTGGTGTTGCGTGTATGTCTAAGCGTGTAGCGTCAAAAGAGTATGCACAGGAGAGTTTTATCTCGCAAGAATACGTAAGAATACCACGTTATAAGGAAATACAGTGTTGCAGTGTAAAGACAAATACTTACATATTAGAAATATTTAACTTTACGAGAAGAAATGACTCATCGTAAAATATTATCTTGTATTTCCTAAACAACACGTTGTAACTCGAAAAGATTTCGTGTTGCGTTTATGTCTACGTGTGTATCCTCAAAAGAGAATGCACAGGAGAGTTTTCACTCGAAAAAATATGTCAGAATACCACGTTTTAAGGAAATCCCACATCGTGCGAAATTATCTTGTTTTTCTTAAACAACACGTTGTTACTCGAAAAGCTTTGGTGTTGCGTGTATGTCTAAGTGTGTAGCTTCAAAAGAGAACGCACAGGAGAGTTTTCTCTCGAAAGAATAAGTAAGAATACCACGTTATAAGAAAAGACAGTGTTGCAGAGTAAAGACAAATACGTACGTATTACAAATACTTAAAGTTTACGAGAAGAAATAATGCATCGTAAAAAAATATCTTGTATTTCCTAAACAACACATTGTAACTCGAAAAGATTTGGTGTTGTGTGTATGTCTAAGCTGGTAGCCTCAAAAGGGAACGCACAGGAGAATTTTTTCCCGAAAAATATGTCAGAATACCACGTTTTAAAGAAATCCTGCATCGTGAGAAATTATCTTGTTTTTCATAAACAACACGTTGTAACTAGAAAAGCTTTGGTGTTGCGTGTATGTCTAAGTGTGTAGCCTTAAAAGAGAATGCATAGGAGAGTTTACTCTCAAAAAAATATGTCAGAATACCACGTTATAAGAAAATCCCGTATCGTGCAATATTATCTTGTTTTTCCTAAACAACACATTGTAACTTGAAAAGCTTTGGTGTTGCGTTTTTGTCTAAGCATGCAGCCTCAAAAGAGAATGCACAGGAGAGTTTTCTCTCGAAAGAATATGTAAGAATACCACGTTATAAAGAAATAAAGTGTTGCAGAGTAAAGAAAAATGAGTACGTATTGGAAATTCTTAAACTTTACGAGAAGAAATAACTCATCGTACAAAATTATCTTTTAGTTCCTAAACAACACGTTGTAACTCGAAAAGATTTGGTGTTGCGTGTATGTCTAAGCGTGTAGCCTCAAAGGAGAATGCACAGGAGAGTTTTCACTTGAAAAATATATGTCAGAATACCACGTTTTAAGGAAATCCGGCATCGTGCGAAATTATCTTGTTTTTCTTAAACAACACGTGGTATCTCAAAAGGTTTTGGTCTTCCCTCTATGTCTAAGCGTGTAGCCTCAAAGGAGACCGCACAGGAGAGTTTTCTCTCAAAAGAATATGTAAGAATACCACGTTATAAGGAAATACAGTGTTGCAGAGTAAACACAAATACGTACGTATTAGAAATACTTAAACTTTACGAGAAGAAATAATGCATCGTAAAAATTATCTTGTATTTAATAAACAACACATTGTAACTAGAAAAGATTTGGTGTTGTGTGTATGTGTAAATGTGTAGCCTCAAAAGAGAACCCAGAGGAGAATTTTCTCTCGAAAAAATATGTCAGAATACCCCGTTTTAAAGAAATCCTGCATCATGCGAAATTATCTTGTTTTTCCTAAACAACACGTTGTAACTCGAAAAGCTTTGGTGTTGCGTGTATGTCTAAGCGTGTAGCCTCAAAAGAGAACACACAGGAGAGTTTTCTATCGAAAAAATATGTCAGAATAGCACGTTTTAGGAAAATCCCATATCGTGGGAAATTATCTTGTTTTTCCTAAACAACTTGTTGTAACTGGAAAAGCTTTGGTGTTGCGTTTTTGTCTAAGCGTGCAGCCTCAAAAGAGAATGCACAGGAGAGTTTTCTCTCGAAAGAATATGTAAGAATACCACATTATAAGAAAATACAGTGTTGCAGAGTAAAGACAAATACGTACATATTGGAAATACTTAAACGTTACAAGAAGAAAGAACGCATCGTGCAATATTATCTAGTTTTTCCTAAACATCATGTTGTAACTCAAAAAGATTTGGTGTTGCGTGTATGTCTAAGCTTTTAGCCTCAAAAGATAACGCACAGGAGGGTTTGATTTTGAAAAAAATGTGTCAGAATACCACGTTTTAAGGAAATCCCGCATTGTGCGAAATTATCTTGTTTTTCCTAAACAACAAGTTGTAACTCGAAAAGCTTTGGTGTTTCGTGTATGTCTAAGCATGTAGCCTCAAAGAGAATGCACAGGAGAGTTTTCTCTCGAAAGACTATGTAAGAATGCCACGTTATAAGGAAATACAGTGTTGCAGAGTAAAGACAAATACGTACGTATTAGAAATACTTAAACTTTACAAGAAGAAATAACGCATCGTACAAAATTAACTTGTATTTCCTAAACAACACGTTGTAACTCGAAACGGTTTGGTGTTGCGTGTATGTCTAAACGTGTAGCCTCAAAAGAGAACACACAGGAGTATTTTCTCTCGAAAAAATATGTCAGAATACCACGTTATAAGGAAATCCTGCATCGTGCGTAACTATCTTGTTTTTCCTAAACAACTTGTTTTAACTCGAAAAGCTTTGGTGTTGCGTGTATGTCTAAGTGTGTAGCCTCAAAAGAGAATGCACAAGAAAGTTTTCTCTCGCAAGAATATATAAGAATACCACGTTACAAGGAAATACAGTTTTACAGAGTAAAGACAAATACGTATAAATTAGAAATACTTAAACTTTACGAGAAGAAATAATGCATCCTACAAAACTCTCTAGTATTTCCTAAACAACACGTTGTAACTCGAAAAGATCTGGTGTTGTGTGTATGTCTAAGCTTGTAGCCTCAAAAGGGAACGCACAGGAGAATTTTTTTTCCCGAAAAATATGTCAGAATACCACGTTTTAAAGAAATCCTGCATCTTGAGAAATTATCTTGTTTTTCCTAAACAACATGTTGTAACTCGAAAAGCTTTGGTGTTGCGTGTATGTCTAAGCATGTAGCCTCAAAAGAGAATGCATAGGAGAATTTACTCTCGAAAAAATATGTCAGAATACCACGTTTTAAGAAAATCACGTATCGTGCAATATTATCTTGTTTTTCCTAAACAACACATTGGAACTCGAAAAGCTTTGGTGTTGCGTTTTTGTCTAAGCATGCAGCCTCAAAAGAGAACGCACAGGAGAGTTTTCTCTCGAAAGAATATGTAAGAATACCACGTTATAAAGAAAGTGTTGCAGAGTAAAGACAAATAAGTACGTATTGGAAATTCTTAAACTTTACGAGAAGAAATAACGCATCGTACAAAATTATCTTGTACTTCCTAAACAACACGTTGTAACTCGAAAATATTTGCTGTTGCGTGTATGTCTAAGCGGGTAGCCTCAAAGGAGAACACACAGGAGAGTTTTCACTCGAAAAATATATGTCAGAATACCACGTTTTAAGGAAATCAGGCATCGTGCGAAATTATCTTGTTTTTCTTAAACAACACGTGATAACTCGAAAGGTTTTGGTGTTCCGTCTATGTCTAAGCGTGTAGCCTCAAAGGAGAACACACAGGAGAGTTTTCTCTCGAAAGAATATGTAAGAATACCACGTTATAAGGAAATACAGTGTTGCAGAGTAAAGACAAATACGTACGTATTAGAAATACTTAAACTTTACGAGAAGAAATAATGCATCGCAAAAATTATCTTGTATTTCATAAACAACACGTTGTAACTAGAAAAGATTTGGTGCTGTGTGTATGTGTAAATGTATAGCCTCGAAAGAGAACCCAGAGGAGAATTTTCTCTCGAAAAAATATGTCAGAATACCCCGTTTTAAAGAAATCCTGCATCATGCGAAATTATCTTGTTTTTCCTAAACAACACGTTGTAACTCGAAAAGCTTTGGTGTTGCGTGTATGTCTAAGCGTGTAGCCTCAAAAGAGAACACACAGGAGAGTTTTCTATCGAAAAAATATGTCAGAATAGCACGTTTTAAGAAAATCCCGTATCGTGCGAAATTACCTTGTTTTTCCAAAACATCTTGTTGTAACTCGAAAAGCTTTGGTGTTGCGCTTTTGTCTAAGCGTGCAGCCTCAAAAGAGAACACACAGGAGACTTTTCTCTCGAAAGAATATGTAAGAATACCACATTATAAGGAAATACAGTGTTGCAGAGTAAAGACAAATACGTACGTATTGGAAATACTTAAACTTTACAAGAAGAAAGAACGCATCGTGCAATATTATCTAGTTTTTCCTAAACATCATGTTGTAACTCAAAAAGATTTGGTGTTGCGTGTAGGTCTAAGCTTTTAGCCTCAAAAGATAACGCACAGGAGGGTTTGATCTCGAAAAAAATATGTCAGAATACCACGTTTTAAGGAAATCCCGCATTGTGCGAAATTATCTTGTTTTTCCTAAACAACAAGTTGTAACTCGAAAAGCTTTGGTGTTGCGTGTATGTCTAAGCATGTAGCCTCAAAGAGAACGCACAGGAGAGTTTTCTCTCAAAAGAATATGTATGAATGTCACGTTATAAGGAAATACAGTGTTGCAGAGTAAAGACAAATACGTATGTATTGGAAATACTTAAACTTTACAAGAAGAAATAACGCATCGTACAAAATTATCTTGTATTTCCTAAACAACATGCTGTAACTCGAAAAGATTTGGTGTTGCGTGTATGTCTAAATGTGTAGCCTCAAAAGAGAACACACAGGAGTATTTTCTCTCGAAAAAATATGTCAGAATACCACGTTTTAAGGAAATCCTGCATAGTGTGTAATTATCTTGTTTTTCCTAAACAACTTGTTTTAACACGAAAACCTTTGGTGTTGCGTGTATGTCTAAGTGTGTAGTCTCAAAAGAGAATGCACAAGAAAGTTTTCTCTAGCAAGAATATATAAGAATACCACGTTACAAGGAAATACAGTTTTATAGAGTAAAGACAAATACGTATAAATTAGAAATACTTAAACTTTACGAGAAGAAATAATGCATCGTACAAAATTATCTAGTATTTCCTAAACAACATCTTGTAACTCGAAAGGATTTGGTATTGTGTGTATGTCTAAACATGTAGCATCAAAAGAGAACCCACAGGAGAAATTTCTCTCGAAAAAATATGTCAGAATACCACGTTTTAAGGAAATCCTGCATCGTGTGAAATTATCTTGTTTTTCGTAAACAACACGTTGTAACTCGAAAAGATTTTGTGTTACGTGTATGTCTAAGCTTGTAGCCTCAAAAGAGAATGCAAAGAAGAGTTTTCTCTCGAAAAAATATGTCAGAATACCACGTTTTAAGGAAATTCCGCATCCTGCGAAATTATCTTGTTTTCTTAAAGAACACGTTGTAACTCGAAAAGCTTTGGTGTTGCGTGTATGCCTAAGCGTGTAGCCTCAAAAGAGAACGCACAGGAGAGTTTTCTCTCGAAAGAATAGGTAAGGATACCACATTATAAGGAAATACAGTGTTGCAGAGTAAAGACAAATACGTACTTATTAGAAAAACTTAAACTTTGCAAGAAGAATTAACGCATCGTCAAAATTATCTTGTTTTTCCTAAGCAACACGTTGTAACTCGAAAAGATTTGGTGTTGCGCGTATGTCTAAGTGTGTAGCCCCAAATGAGAACGCACAGGAGAGTTTTCTCTCCAAAAAAATATGTCAGAATACCACGTTTTAAGTAAATCCTGCATTGTGCGAAATTATCTTGTTTTTCCTAAACAACATGTTTTAACTCGAAAAGCTTTGGTGTTGCATGTATGTCTACTTGTGTAGCCTCTAAGGAGAATGCAAAGGAGAGTTTTCTCTTGCAAGAATATGTAAGAATACCATGTTACAAGGAAATACAGATTTGCAGAGTAAAGAAAAATACGTACATAATAGAAATACTTAAACATTACGAGAAGAGATAACGCATCGTACAAAATTATCTTTTATTTCCTAAACAACACGTTGTAACTTGAAAAGATTTGAAGTGGCGTGTATGTCTAAGCATGTAGCCTCAAAAGAGAACGCACAGGAGGGTTTTCACTCGAAAAAATATGTCAGAATATCACGTTTTAAGGAAATCCTGCTTCATGCGAAACTATCTTGTTTTTCTTAAACAACACGTTGTAACTCGAAAAGCATTGGTGTTGCGTTTTTGTCTAACCATGCAGCCTCAAAAGAGAACACACAGGATAGTTTTCTCTCGAAAGAATATGTAAGAATACCACATTATAAGGAAATACAGTGTTGCAGAGTAAAGACAAATACGTACGTATTGGAAATACTTAAACTTTACAAGAAGAAAGAACGCATCGTGCAATATTATCTAGTTTTTCCTAAACATCATGTTGTAACTCAAAAAGATTTGGTGTTGCGTGTATGTCTAAGCTTTTAGCCTCAAAAGATAACGCACAGGTGGGTTTGATCTCGAAAAAAATATGTCAGAATACCACGTTTTAAGGAAATCCCGCATTGTGCGAAATTACTTTGTTTTTCCTAAACAACACGTTGTAACTCGAAAAGCTTTGGTGTTGCGTGTATGTCTAAGCATGTAGCCTCAAAGAGAACGCACAGGAGAGTTTTCTCTCGAAAGAATATGTAAGAAGGCCACGTTATAAGGAAATAGTGTTGCAGAGTAAAGACAAATACGTACGTATTAGAAATACTTAAACTTTACAAGAAGAAATAACGCATCGTACAAAATTATCTTGTATTTCCTAAACAACACGTTGTAACTCGAAACGATTTGGTGTTGCGTGTATGTCTAAACGTGTAGCCTCAAAAGAGAACACACAGGAGTATTTTCTCTCGAAAAAATATGTCAGAATACCAAGTTTTAAGGAAATTCTGCATCGTGCGTAATTATCTTGTTTTTCCTAAACAACTTGTTTAACTCGAAAAGCTTTGGTGTTGCGTGTATGTCTAAGTGTGTAGCCTCAAAAGAGAATGCACAAGAAAGTTTTCTCTCGCAGGAATATATAAGAATACCACGTTACAAGGAAATACAGTTTTACAGAGTAAAGACAAATACGTATAAATTAGAAATACTTAAACTTTACGAGAAGAAATAATGCATCGTACAAAATTATCTAGTATTTCCTAAACAACACGTTGTAAGTCGAAAAGATTTGGTGTTGTGTGTATGTCTAAACATGTAGCATCAAAAGAGAACCAACAGGAGAAATTTCTCTCGAAAAAATATGTCAGAATACCACGTTTTAAGGAAATCCTGCATCGTGTGAAATTATCTTGTTTTTCCTAAACAGTACGTTGTAACTCGAAAAGATTTTGTGTTACGTGTATGTCTAAGCTTGTAGCCTCAAAAAAGAATGCAAAGAAGAGTTTTCTCTCGAAAAACTATATCTGAATACCACGTTTTAAGGAAATCCCGCATCGTGCAAAATTATCTTGTTTTCTTTAAAGAACACGTTGTAACTCGACAAGCTTTGGTGTTGCGTGTATGCCTAAACGTGTAGCCTGAAAAGAGAATGCACAGGAGAGTTTTCTCTCGAAAGAATATGTAAGAATACCACATTATAAGGAAATGCAGTGTTGTAGAGTAAAGTCAAATACGTACTTATTAGAAAAACTTAAACTTTACAAGAAGAAATAACGCATCGTCAAAATTATCTTGTTTTTCCTAAGCAACACGTTGTAACTCGAAAAGATTTGGTGTTGAGCGGATGTCTAAGTGTGTAGCCCCAAATGAGACGCACAGGAGAGCTTTCTCTCCAAAAAAATATGTCAGAATACCACGTTTTAAGTAAATCCTGCATTGTGCGAAATTATCTTGTTTTTAATAAACAACATGTTTTAACTCGAAAAGCTTTGGTGTTGCGTGTATGTGTACATGTGTAGCCTCTAAGGAGAATGCACAGGAGAGTTTTCTCTTGCAAGAATATGTAAGAATACCACGTTACAAGGAAATACAGATTTGCAGAGTAAAGACAAATACGTACATATTAGAAATACTTAAACATTACGAGAAGAAATAACGCATCGTACAAAATTATCTTTTATTTCCTAAACAACACGTTGTAACTTGAAAAGATTTGAAGTGGCATGTATGTCTAAGCGTGTAGCCTCAAAAGAGAACGCACAGGAGGGTTTTCACTCGAAAAAATATGTCAGAATACCACGTTTTAAGGAAATCCTGCTTCGTGCGAAATTATCTGGTTTTTCTTAAACAACACGTTGTAACTCGAAAAGCTTTGGTGTTGCGTGTATGTCTAAGCGTGTAGCCTCAAAAGAGAACGCAGAGGAGAGTTTTCTCTTGAAAAAATACGTAAGAATACCACGTTATAAGGAAATACAGTGTTGTAGAGTAAAGACAAATACATATGTATTAGAAATACTTAAATTTACAAGAAGAAATAACGCATCGTAAAAAATTATCTTTTATTTCTGAAACAACACATTGTAACTCGAAATGATTTGGTGTTGTGTGTATGTGTAAATGGGTAGCCTCAAAAGGAACCCACAGGAGAATTTTCTCTCGAAAAATATGTCAGAATACCACGTTTGAAGGAAATCCTGCATCGTGCGAAATTATCTTGTTATTCCAAAACATGTTGTAACTATAAAAAGCTTTGGTGTTGCGTGTATGTCTAAGCGTGTAGCCTCAAAAGAGAACGCACAGGAGAGTTTTGTCTCGAAAGAATATTTAAAAATACCATGTTATAAGGAAATACAGTGTTGCAGAGTAAAGACAAATACATACATATTGGAAATACTTAAACTTTACGAGAAGAAATAACGCATCATGCAAAATTATCTTGTTATTCCTAAACAACACGTTGTAACTCGAATAGCTTCGGTGTTGCGTGTATGTCTAAGCATGTAGCCTCAAAAGAGAACGCACAGGAGAGTTTTCTCTCGAAAAAAATATGTCAGAATACCACGTTTTAAGGAAATCCCGCATCGTGCGAAATTATCTTGTTTTTCCTAAACAACAAGTTGTAACTCGAAAAGCTTTGGTGTTGCGTGTATGTCTAAGCATGTAGCCTCAAAAGAGAATGCACAGGAGAGTTTTCTCTCGAAAGAATATGTAAGAATACCACGTTAGAAAAAATAAAGTGTTTCAGAGTAAAGAAAAATACGTACATATTGGAAATACTTAAACTTTACGAGAAGAAATAATGCATCTTACAAAATTATCTTGTATTTCCTAAAGAACAGGTTGTAACTTGAAATGATTTGATGTGGCGTGTATGTCAAAGCTTGTTGCCTCAAAAGAGAACGCACAGGAGAGTTTTCTCTCGAAAAAAATATGTCAGAATAACACATTTCAAGGAAATCCTGCATCGTGCAACATTATCTTGTTTTTCCTATACAACACGTTGTAACTCAAAAAGATTTGGTGTTGCGTGTATGTCTAAGCGTGTACCCTCAAAAGAGAATGCACAGGAGAGTTTTCTCTCGCAAGAATATGTAAGAATACCACGTTACAAGGAAATACAGTTTTGCCGAGTAAAGACAAATAGGTACATATTAGAAACACTTAAACTTTATGAGAATAACGCATCATGCAAAATTATCTTGTTTTTCCTAAACAACACGTTGTAACTCAAAAAGATTTGGTGTTGTGTGTATGTCTAAGCTTGTAGCCTCAAAAGAGAACGCACAGGAGAGTTTTCTCTCGAAAAAAATATGTCAGAATACCACGTTTTAAGGAAATATCGCATCATGAGAAATTATCTTGTTTTTTCTAAACAACAGGTTGCAACTCGAAATGCTTTGGTGTTGCATGTATGTCTAAGCGTGTAGCCTCAAAAGAGAACGCACAGGAGATTTTTTCTCTAAAGAATATGTAAAAGTACCACGTTATAAGGAAATACAGTGTTGCAGAGTAAAGACAAATACGTACGTATTGGAAATACTTAAACTTTACGAGAAGAAATAACGCATCGTAAAAAATTATCTTGTATTTCCTAAACAACACGTTGTAACTCGAAAAGATTTGGTGTTGCGTGTATGTCTAAACATGTAGCCTCAAAAGAGAACCCTCAACAACACTAACTTCCATGTTCCTACTAGGATTGTCCACTAAGTCCCATCTTAAAGCATTCAACTAATTTTCTAATCCACAATGCCAAAGTCCATATTCTTCTAAACAAAAACATGGTCAGGCCTATTGCAACAATAGCCCAGTCAGTTGCTGGTATGAACTCTGTCATAGTTAGAGTTTTAATTCTTGGAAAAGACACCATGATCAGTGGTAATGCATGATCAACTCATGTAAATGTCAATATTTTATTTAGGCTGTCTTACAGTTTCAGCTTTTTAGTCCATTATCATCATGATAGGAAGTATGGTACCATGTAAGTAGACTTGGTGTTGCAGGAGTGAAGAGTTATACATATTGATCTGAAGGCAGATACAAGAGACTGGAATTCCACACTGGGCAAAGCTTAAGCAAAGAAGGACCCAAAGCCCACCTATACACCTAATAATAATAAGTACTAGGAGATTGGAAATAACCGTTAAATGATTATCTAATATCAACTGGTCAGCTCTGATATTATACACTTACATGTAACACTAAGTTAACTCAACTAGTTTATTCATATACTTATGCATTATTATTATTATTATTATTATTATTATTATATATTCATATATATACATATATGTGCATGTGTGTGTTTTGGGGTGTTTGAGTATATGTATATATTTATATATGTATGTATATGTATATATTTATATATGTATATATAGAGAGAACAATAACAATTTAAAAATATAATACAGGAATGTATTAAATCCTCAACAATAAAACAAAATAAACACAAATAAAATATATTAATATTTGGGCTGGGCATGGTTTCATTGAAAAACCTTGTTGCTTTGCTTTGTTTCAAATTTTCAAGCGTGTAAAGGGAAAGTGCTACTCCATGTAAACTAATGAAAGGAGAACTTGAGAAGGATTGGCTTTAGCTTTTTCACAGCTTTCTCTTTCTGACATGTAGCCTATGTTTACTCTTGAGTCTGCCTTTCCCACGAATGTACTTTGAGTCTTTAGTGGAGTGTTTCTAATACCTCTTTATTTCTGTTCTTTGTCTTCTTGACATAATGTCATGTTTCCACTGTTCACTTCAATATTCACTTCTACAGTAGATGCCTAAGAAGATGATTTCCATAAAAATGAGGGATGTGTGCTCATAAAACAGATGTAATTATAGCAAGGTCTTACACTACATTTTTCTTACTATGATATGTATCTAAGAAAAATTATTATTGTCTATTTTCCTGACATATTTATCTGATTTTAGCCTTTTTCACCTGTTGTGTCAATGATTGGCTTTCCTATCCCCCAGGTTCCATTAGTTTCTAAGTTCACTGAATGAATCTGAGGTTGTATCTTTCCTTAGCACACTCTTTCCTTTTAGAAAGGGACCATTTATCCACTACCATTGAACTTTGTGATGATGTCATTTGTTTTTATTCTGTTATATGGACTCGTACTCTAAAAACCGTTTTGAGTCTCAACAGAAACATGAACATTGGACTTTTGAACAATGCATCCACTATAAAGAGGTTGGATGCTGGAATGAGTATATTTTGTATTATGATATATCAGTAACCTATGAGGTCAGCAGTTAGTTAGGAAGGAGAGGCTCAGTAGAGAAGGGATGATGTCAGAAGCAGGTCTTTACATCTGATTAGAAAAATAACCCACTTCCTGTCTGGTGTGTGTGTGTGTGTGTGTGTGTGTGTGTGTGTGTGTGTGTGTTGATGTTGCAGTGTATGAATGTGTGTTGTTGTATGTTTGGCCACATATATTAGATCACAAAGTCCACAAAAGACATTAGTTGTCCGGCTCTATCATGGTCTGCTTTTCTGGTAAAATCTCTCACTGAGTCTAGATTTCTTGTTTGCTTTTTTGTTTGTTTGTTTTTTGTTTATTCAGGTGAAGCTGCTAGCCAACAATAGTGATCATATTATTGTCATACAGCTCCACACCTCCTAGCAGGGGGGTCACAAGCAATACAAGTAAGATAGCTTATAAGTAGGTATTGAGATACAAACCCAGATCCTAACCATCATTCAACAATCCCTAGTTCCATCTCTGTTTCGTGACTGTGGATTCAATGTGATTACATGATCCTTCCACACCCTCTATGCCACGATGGACTGTGTCTCTAAAACTATAAGCCAAAATACTCCCATGTGCCCTTGGGTGGTCATGGCTACAAGAAGAGAAACATTGTATGTAAGTAATGGACTCATCATATAACTATAAGACAAATTTCAAACATAATAAAACTACAAGTATTTTGACTATAGACTCCATTCATGGAAATGTCTAGTGAATATTCTCTCATCACATTGATAGGCTATTATCAAAAGGAAAGTATACTGCGATGAACACCATTACTTGATGTTTGGTAGTTTGGATCACTCACTATAGCATATTATCAATATCTACATTCTATCTCTAACAAAACTTTTTTCATAGTCA